>NW_021823492.1:0-25000 GCF_901001165.1 Salmo trutta | reverse complement strand
CTGTCAGATTGCGAGGACATCTCCTGTGCACAGCCCTCTTCAGATCACCCCAGAGATGTTCAATTGGATTCAGGTCTGGGCTCTGGCTGGGCCATTCCAAAACGTTCCAAAATCTTCTTCTGGTGAAGCCATGCTTTCGTGGATTTGGATGTGTGCTTTGGGTCGTTGTCGTGCTGAAAGGTGAACTTCATCTTCAGCTTTCTAACGGATGCCTGAAGGTTTTGTGCCAAAATTGCCTTGTATTTGGAACTGTTTATAATTCCCTCCACCCACCAAGGCCCTGGTTCCAGCTGAAGAAAATGTAAATCTCAAGAGCTCATAACAAGTACCGTAATTTCCGGACTATAAGCCGCTACTTTTTTGAACCTCGCGGCTTAAACAATGACGCGGCTAATATATGGATTTTTCCCGCTTTCAAATAAATAAAAAAAAATTAAAAATTAAAAATTAAAAAAATACACATTCTGTGACGTGCTCAGTTTTTGGCGGCATGAAGCTTTCATTAGACCAATGAAATTGCCGAACGGGTTAAGGTCAAACAACTTTTTTGTTTACTGGTTAGATTAAATCGAGTGCTCTCAAACTTCCCATCATTCTGATTACGGTAGTCATTTTGTCACCCTCATGGCAAAGACACGGAGAAATGCATATGATGCAGCTTTCAAGTTGAAGGCGATTGATCTGGCTGTTGGAAAAGGAAATAGAGCTGCTGCACGGGAGCTTGGTCTGGAGCAATGACTTTCTTGGTAGACTACTGTTTACTGCAAATGTTGTATTTTTTGTTACAAGCCGTGTTTCGTTTAAAGCCTATTTATTTTTGTTACAAGCCGTGTTTCGCTAAAGCCTGTGTAAAGTTCATTTGTTTCATTGTACCGGTAGGCACCTGCGGCTTATAGACATGTGTGGCTTATTTATGTTCAAAATAATAATTGTAAAAAAATTCAGTGGGTGCGGCTTATATTCAGGTGCGCTTAATAGTCCGGAAATTACGGTATTATCATTGGCATCAAGAGCCCAAATTCATTAGTATCATTTGAAGGTCACGCATCAAGAGCCCACTGCCATATTGGACTGTGTGTGGTTTCAGAGAAACAAGCCAATAAGAAGTGTGTATTAATTCAATCCATTATTAGAATGGATGGGGAGTACACAAGGTGAGGCTCATCTTCTATGGAGTACAGAGGGCAGCCTATTTTTTTTATTTAACCTTTGTTTAACTCAGCTTTAAGAACAAATTCTTATTTACAATGACGGCCTACCAAGGAACAGTGGGTTAACTGCCTTGTTCAGGGGGCAGAACGACAGATTTTTTTCCCTTGTCAGCTCAGGGATTTGATCTAGCCACCTTTTGGTGACTAATGCTCTAACCACTAGATTACCTGCCTATGAGGTTATTTACATTTGACATTTGAGTCAGAGCGACTTACAATAAGTGAATGCATACTTTTCATACATTTTTTTCCCCCGTACTGGTCCCCCGTGGGAATCAAACCCACAACCCCTGGCATTGCAAACACCATGCTCTACCAACTGAGCCACACGGGACACCATAGTTTGACCACTTGGGTATTTTAGGAGTCTAATGTTGAATTTAAAAAAATGAGAATTGCATTTGATTTGATTAAATGTAAAAACATTTATGGTGTTGAAACACGTTTTTGGGGAAATTGTAACCTGTAGTTTTTATTGAAGGTTTCTCCTGTTCACTAATGAATACATCCCTGGTAGTAACTAATAGTCTGTTTCAAAAGGTTTCTCCTGTTCACTAATGAATACACCCCTGGTAGTAACTAATATACTGTTTCAAAAGGTTTCTCCTGTACGGTGTCTACTGAACACGACCCAGTTTAGAGAGAAGAGGAGATTGAAGGGAGGAATATTATTTCTACATTTATCCACTCTGCTGTAATGAAACATGCTGTATCAAATATTGGCCTATTTGTCCTCTCCGCCATATTTCAACGTTCTCCCCATCCCTTCTCTCTCTTTCTCTACTGTCTCTCACGCTCTCTCTCTCTCTCTCTCTCTCGATCTCAGTATTGTTTCAGTCCATCCAGAGAGAAATCCAGGGGAAAGAAAGAAAGAGTCATTGTAAGAGATCCTAGCCCTCTGACTAGTACAGCTGGTACAGTAGTAGTAGTAGGAGTAGAAAATAGTAGATACACTCTTTCTCCTCCCTCTCTCTCTCCTCTCTTTTCCCTCTACTCTCTCTTTCCCTTTTCTCTCCTTTCTCTTTCCCTTTTCTCTCCTCTCTCTCCACTCTCTCCTCTCTCTCTATCCTCTCTCTCCTCTCTCCTCTCTTTCTACTCTCTCTTGCCTCTTCTCTCTGTCTCTCCTCTCTCTCGCTTCCCTCTCCTCTCTCTCCTCTCTCTCTTCTCTCTCCCCCTCCCCTCCCTATCCTTTCTCTCTTCTCTCTACTCCCTCTCCTCTCTCTACCCTCTCCTCTCTCTCCTTCCTATCTTCTCTCCTCCCTATCCTTTCTCTCTTCTCTCTACTCCCTCTCCTCTCTCTACCCTCCTCTCTCTCCTTCCTTTCCTCTGTCGCTCCTCTCTCCCCCTCTCCCTGTCTCTCCTCTCTCTCCTTTCTCTCTCCTCCCTCTCTCTCTCCTCCTTCTCCTCCCTCGCCTCTCTCCCTTCCCTCTACTCTCTATCACTTTCTCTCTCTCTCCTCCCTCTCTCTCCTCTCTCTCTCCTCTCTCGCTCTCTCCTCTTTCTCCTCCCTCTCCTCTCTCCTCCCTTTCTCCTCTGTCGTATATTACTACTCTGACCCCAGTCCTCCTCTCCTCTCTCCTCCCTCTCTCTCCTCCCTCTCTCTCCCCCCTCTCTCTCTCCTCTCTTTCTTCTCTGTCGTATATTACTACTCTGACCCCAGTCCTCCTCTCTCTCTCCTCCCTCTCTCTCTCCTCCCTTTCTTCTCTGTCGTATATTACTACTCTGACCCCAGTCCTCCTCTCCTCTCTCCTCCCTCTCTCTCATCCCTCTCTCTCCCCCCTCTCTCTCTCCTCTCTTTCTTCTCTGTCGTATATTACTACTCTGACCCCAGTCCTCCTCTCCTCTCTCCTCCCTTCCTCTCTCCTCCCTCTCTCTCTCTCTCCTCCCTTTCTTCTCTGTCGTATATTACTACTCTGACCCCAGTCCTCCTCTCCTCTCTCCTCCCTCTCTCTCCCCCTCTGTCTCTCCTCTCTTTCTTCTCTGTCGTATATTACTACTCTGACTCCAGTCCTCCTCTCTCTCTCCTCCCTCTCTCTCTCCTCCCTTTCTTCTCTGTCGTATATTACTACTCTGACCCCAGTCCTCCTCTCCTCTCTCCTCCCTCTCTCTCCTCCCTCTCTCTCTCTCCTCCCGTTCTCCTCTGTCGTGTATTACTACTCTGACCCCAGTCCTCCTCTCCTCTCTCCTCCCTCTCTCTCCTCCCTCTCTCCCTCTCCTCCCTCTCTCCTCTGTCGTGTATTACTACTCTGACCCCAGTCCTCCTCTCCTCTCTCCTCCCTCTCTCTCCTCCCTCTCTCTCTCTCCTCCCTCTCTCCTCTGTCGTGTATTACTACTCTGACCCCAGTCCTCCTCTCCTCTCTGTTGTCTGTGAGCACTCAGGACTGTTTTTTCTCTCTATTTCTCTTTCTTTCGTTCTCTCCTTATTTTTCTCTCCATCTCTCTCTCTCCATCTCTCCCTAATTGGCTGAAACCACTGCTGCCCTCCATCTATTAATCCATCAATCTCTTTTTTCATTAATCAATCTCTCCATTTCTCCATCTCTCCATCCATCCATCACTCTCTCCATTTATTTAACCATCCATCCATCTATCCTTCCCTTCTCTCCGGGGCTTGTTTTGGCCTTTGACATGGAATTGCACTCAGAGACAGAGGGTACATGAGAGGTAGAAAACAGCAGTTACACAGAGACAGCAGGTACATGAGAGGTAGAACACAGCTGTTACACTCAGAGACAGCAGGTACATGAGAGGTAGAACACAGCTGTTACACAGAGACAGCGGGTACATGAGAGGTAGAACACAGCTGTTACACAGAGACAGCGGGTACATGAGAGGTAGAACACAGCTGTTACACAGAGACAGCAGGTACATGAGAGTTAGAAAATAGTTGTCATTATTTCTGAGTGGACTGTTAGTAGGAATACAGAGAGACTGGATACAGTGAGACACACACACACACACACACACACACACACACACACACACACACACACACACACACACACACACACACACACACCAAACCAGTAGTCACTGTAATGAGTATGTTAGACTAACAGAGTGGGTACAGTCCAGGGTGGCTCTAAATTATACTTAATTACTGTTTTAACTACAGTTCTCCTTCTGCTTCTCTGGCTAGCTTTAACGGGGGAGAGACCACATACAGTTGAAGTCGAAAGTTTACATACACCTTTCGCCAAATACATTTCTGTCACATCTGTCTTCAAAAATGGACCAAGGCGCAGCGGGAATATGGATACTCATAGTTTTTTAATAAACAAAAGTAAAGCATCCACAGGGAAAAAACAATAAATGATACTCACGACAGCAACAGTTTTACAGGCTATACAAAACACAGTGCAAAAACAACTACGCACAACCCCAAAGAAAAACACACCCTATTATATAGGACTCCCAATCAAAGGCAACTCAACTGCCTTCAATTGGGAGTCCAATCACATTTTACATTACATTTTAGTCATTTAGCAGATGCTCTTATCCAGAGCGACTTACAGTAGTGAATGCATACATTTCATACAATTTCATACATTTTTTTCTGTGCTGGCCCCCCGTGGGAATCGAACCCACAACCCTGGCGTTGCAAACACCATGCAATACCAACTGAGCTACAGGGAAGGCTAATCATCAACATAACACTTAACACACAAAACCCCTGCCACATCCTGACCAAAACTAACACAATTCTATTTTTGTTTCATCAGACCAGAGGACAAAAAGTACGATCTTTGTCCCCATGTGCAGTTGCAAACCGTAGTCTGGCATTTTTATGGCGGTTTTGGAGCAGTGGCTTCTTCCTTGCTGAGCGGCCTTTCAGGTTATGTCGATATAGGACTCGTTTTGCTGTGGATATAGATACTTTTGTACCTGTTTCCTCCAGCATCTTCACAAGGTCCTTTGCTGTTGTTCTGGGATTGATTTGCACTTTTCGCACCAAAGTATGTTCATCTCTAGGAGGCAGAACGTGTCTCCTTCCTGAGAGGTATGACGGCTGCGTGGTCCCATGGTGTTTATACTTGCGTACTATTGTTTGTACAGATGAACGTGGTACCTTCAGGCGTTTGGAATTTGCTCCCAACGATGAACCAGACTTGTGGAGGTCTACATTTTATTTTCTGAGGTCTTGGCTGATTTCTTTAGATTTTCCCATGATGTCAAGCAAAGAGGCACTGAGTTTAAAGGTAGGCCTTGAAATACATCCACAGGTACACCTCCAATTGACTCAAATGATGTCAATTAGCCTAGCAGAATCTTCAAAAGCCATGACATCATTTTCTGGAATTTTCCAAGCTGTTTAAAGGCACAATCACCTTAGTGTATGTAAACTTCTGACCCACTGGAATTGTGATACAGTGAATTATAAGTTAAATAATCCGTCTGTAAACAATTGTTGGAAAAATTACTTGTGTCATGCACAAAGTAGATGTCCTAACCGACTTGCCAAAACTATAGTTTGTTAACAAGAAATGTGTGGAGTGGTTGAAAAACGAGTTTTAAAGACGCCAACCTAACTGTATGTAAACTTCCGACTTCATCTGTAGATACACTGTGCCATAATGCACTCTTTCTGATTTTATTGTTGTCTATCTTTACATATTTGGGAAGTACAGTATATATTCATGGATATGTGAATGGATTAAGAGTAGAATAGATTAGATTCACACAAACACGGACAAATGGATAGGTGGACGGGTGTCAGTCAGAACAGAATTACAGCACCCATCCATTTTAGAGATGAATGGTATTACAGAGATGACAAATCACCATAGCAACAATCCAAAGCCTCGTGGGACTTGAGTATAGGGGGCCAGTGTGTTCCCACGACAACAGACTTCAATTTACATTGATGATCGTGTGTGTGTGTGTGTGTGTGTGTGTGTGTGTGTGTGTGTGTGTGTGTGTGTGTGTGTCCAAAGTGTTAGATTTGGACTGAAATATGTTCCGGTACTCACTTCCATTCCTGTGAGTATCTGAATGTCTTCTTCTATGGTTAGATTCTATCACATCTGAATGTCTTCTTCTATGGTTAGATTCTATCACATCTGAATGTCTTCTTCTATGGTCAGATTCTATCACATCAGAATGTCTTCTTCTATGGTCAGATTCTATCACATCTGAATGTCTTCTTCTGTGGTTAGATTCTATCACATCTGAATGTCTTCTTCTATGGTCAGATTCTATCACATCAGAATGTCTTCTTCTATGGTCAGATTCTATCACATCTGAATGTCTTCTTCTATGGTCAGATTCTATCACATCTGAATGTCTTCTTCTATGGTCAGATTCTATCACATCAGAATGTCTTCTTCTATGGTCAGATTCTATCACATCTGAATGTCTTCTTCTATGGTTAGATTCTATCACATCTGAATGTCTTCTTCTATGGTTAGATTCTATCACATCTGAATGTCTTCTTCTATGGTCAGTATTAGATAATGTGGTATTAACTTAATCTAGCTCTCAGTTGCAATGTTGTACACTGAATATACAAAACATGACATAGACTGACCAGGTGAATCCAGTTGAAAGCTATGATCCCTTATTGATGTCACTTGTTAAATCCTCTTCAATCAGTGTAGATGAAGGGCTTGAGACGGGTTAAAGAAGGATTTTTAAGCCTTGAAGCAGTTGAGACATGGTTTATGTATGTGTGTAATTCAGAGGGTGAATGGGCAAGAAAGGAAAAGATTGAAGTTCTTTTGAATGGGGTAGTAGGTACCAAGCGCGCTGGTTTGGTTTTTCACACTTTACAGTTTCCCGTGTGTATCAAGAACGGTCCACTACCCAATGGACATCCAGCCAACTTGACACAACTGTGGGAAGCATTTGAGTCAACATGGGCCAGTGTCCCTGTGGAACCTTGTAGAGTCCATGCCCCGACGAACTGAGGCTGTAGAGTCCATGCCCTGATGAACTGAGGGTGTAGAGTCCATGCCCCGAGGAACGAACTGAGGCTGTAGAGTCCATGCCCCGAGGAACGAACTGAGACTGTAGAGTCCATGTCCTGATGAACTGAGGCTGTAGAGTCCATGCCCTGATGAACTGAGGCTGTAGAGTCCATGCCCCGAGGAACTGAGGCTGTGCTGCTGACCATAAAAAGCAGCTCCTGTTGGAAGGTGAACCTTGACTCCAGCCTGAGGTCCTGGGTGCTCTGAAATAGTAAGAAACGCTTGTAGGGTCATACCCAAGAAGACTGGAGGCTGTAATCGCTGCCCAAAGGTGTCTGAAGGGGTTGAGGTGAAACTGTTGTCACAAAGTTGAAAGTACAGAATCGTCTACAATCGCAATGTCAAGAGCTGACTAAACACCATGATCATTACACAGGTGCACCTTGTGTTGCGGACAATAAAAGGCCACTCTAAAATGTGTGGTTTTGTCACACAACACAATGCCACAGATGTCTCAAGTTTTGAGGGAGAGTGCAATTGGCATGCTGACTGCAGGAATGTCCACCAGAACCTTTGCCAGAGATTTGAGTGTTCATTTCTCAACCATAAGCCGCCTCCAACGTTGTTTTAGAGAATTTGGCAGTACTTCCAACCGACCTCACAACTGCAGACCATGAGTTCTTCTGTCCAGTGTCTGTGTTCTTTTGCCCATCTTAATCTTTTTTTTTTATTGGCCAGTCTGAGATATGGCTTTTTCTTTGCAACTCTGCCTAGAAGGCCAGCATCCCGGAGTCGCCTCTTCACTGTTGACGTTGAGACTGGTGTTTTGCGGGTACTATTTAATGAAGCTGCCAGTTGAGGACTTGTGAGGCGTCTGTTTCTCAAACTACACACTCTAGTGTACTTGTCCTCTTGCTCAGTTGTGCACCGGGGCCTCCCACTCCTTTTTCTATTCTGGTTAGAGCCAATTTGCGCTGTTCTGTGAAGGGAGTAGTACACAGCGTTGTACGAGATCTTCAGTTTCTTGGCAATTTCTCGCATGGAATAGCCTTCATTTCTCAGAACAAGAATAGACTGACGAGTTTCAGAAGAAAGCTATTTGTTTCTGGTCATTATAGCCTGTAATCGAATCCACAAATGCTGACGCTCCAGATACTCAACTAGTCTAAAGAAGGCCAGTTTTATTGCTTCTTTAATCAGGACAACAGTTTTCAGCTGTGCTAACATAATCGCAAAAGGGTTTTCTAATGATCAGTTAGCTTTTTAAAATTATAAACTTGGATTAGTTAGCACAACGTGCCATTGGAACACAGGAGTGATGGTTGCTGATAATGGGCCTCTGTACGCCTATGTAGATATTCCATTAAAAAATCATGCCTTTCCAGCTACAATAGTCATTTACAACATTAACAATGTCTACAATATATTTCTGATCAATTTGATGTTATTTTAATAGACCAAAAAAAAAAATTTCTTTCAAAAACAAGGACATTTCTAAGTGACCCCCAAACTTTTGAACGGAAGTGTTTATATACAGTAACGGTTAAGATTTTGGACACACCTACGCATTCAAGACTTTTTCTTTATTTTTTACTATTTTATTTGTAGATTAATAGTGAAGACATCAAACAATGAAATAAAACATATGTAATCAAGTAGTAACTAAAAAAGTAATAAACAAATAAAATATATTTAATATTTTAGATTCTTCAAAGTAGCCTTTGGTTGGTGACAGCTTTGCACACTCTTGGCATTTTGTCAACCAGCTTCATGAGGTAGTCACCTGGAAGGTGTGCCTTGTTAAAAGTACATTTGTGGAATTTCTTTCCTTCTTAATGTGTTTGAGCCAATCAGTTGTGTTAAGACAAGGTAGGGGTGGTATACAGAATATAGCCCTATTTGGTAAAATACCAAGTCCATATTATGGCAAGAACATCTCAAATAAGCAAAGATTAACGACAGTCCATCATTACTTTAAGACATGGTCAGTCAATACGGATAATTGCAAGAACTTTCTTAAAGTGCAGTCGCAGAAACCATCAAGCACTATGATGAAACTGGCTCTCATGAGGACCGCCACAGGAAAGGAAGACCCAGAGTTACCTCTGCTGCAGAGTTCATTAGAGTTGCCAGCCTCAGAAATTGCAGCCCAAATAAATGCTTCACAGAGTTCAAGTAACAGACACATCTCAACATCAACTGTTCAGAGGAGACTGAGTGAGCCAGGCTTTCATGGTTGAATTGCTGCAAAGAAACCACTACTAAAGGACACCAATAATAAGAAGAGACTTTATTGGGCCAAAAAACAAAAGTAATGTACATTACACTGGTGAAAATCTGTATTTTGGTCTGATGAGTCCAAATTTGAGATTTTTTGGTTCCAACTGCCTTGTCTTTGTGAGACGCAGAGTAGGTGAACAGATGATCTCCACATGTGTGGTTTCCACTGTGAAGCATGGAGGAGGAGGTGTGATGGTGCTTTGCTGGTGACACTGTTGGTGATTTATTTAGAATTCAAGGCACACTTAACCAGCATGGCTACAACAGCATTCTGCAGTGATACGCCATCCCATCTGGTTTGCGCATAGTGGGACTATCATTTGTTTTTCAACAGGACAATGACCCAACACACCTCCAGGCTGTGTAAGGGCTATTTGACCAAGAAGGAGAGTGATGGAGTGCTGCATCAGATGACCTGGCCTCCACAATCACCCGACCACAACCCAGTTGAGATGGTTTAGGATGAGTCGGAACGCAGAGTGAAGGAAAAGCAGCCAACAAGTGCTAAGCATATCTGGGAACTTCTTCAAGACTGTTGGAAAAGCATTCCAGGTGAAGCTGGTTGAGAGAATCCCAAGAGTGTGCAAAGCTGTCATCAAGGCAATGGGCGGCTACTTTGAAGAAACAAAAATGTAAAATATATTTCGATTTGTCTAACACTTTTTTTGGTTACTATAAATTCGATATGTGTTATTTCATAGTTTTGATGTTTTCACTATTATTCTACAATGTAGAAAATAGTCAAAATAAAGAAATACCCTTGAATGGGTAGGTGTGTCCAAACTATTGACTGGTGCTGTATATATGCCATTCCCCCACTGGGCCCATGAAACACAGCACTGAAACACAGCACTGGGCCCATGAAACACAGCACTGAAACACAGCACTGAAACACAGCACTGGGCCCATGAAACACAGCACTGGGCCAATAGAAACACAGCACTGGGCCCATGAAACACAGCACTGGGCCAATAGAAACACAGCACTGGCCCCATTGAAACACAGCACTGGGCCAATAGAAACACAGCACTGGGCCAATAGAAACACAGCACTGGGCCAATAGAAACACAGCACTGGGCCAATAGAAACACAGCACTGGGCCAATAGAAACACAGCACTGGGCCGATAGAAACACAGCACTGGGCCAATAGAAACACAGCACTGGGCCCATGAAACACAGCACTGGGCCCATAGAAACACAGCACTGGGCCAATAGAAACACAGCACTGGGCCGATAGAAACACAGCACTGGGCCGATAGAAACACAGCACTGGGCCCATGAAACACAGCACTGGGCCCATAGAAACACAGCACTGGGCCCATAGAAACACAGCACTGGGCCCATAGAAACACAGCACTGGGCCCATGAAACACAGCACTGGGCCCATAGAAACACAGCACTGGGCCCAAACTCATGAGGTTCAGCGCCAAAGAGCGTTACTGCACCACAGCAGTTCAAAGAGAGTTCTTGATGATTCTTCATGGAAACATTGTTTCCATTCGCATTGTTTAAAATGATATTGTTTTAAGCCTTTCCCCAAAGCCATAGCCCTAACCTTACCCACTCAGAATGAATACTGAAATGAAACCCTGTTTTAACCCCTGTAACCACTCGGAAATGAACTCTGTAACTACGTGGCATTAAATGGGTTCAAATATCGACGTTCATCCAGTGACTGCAAATTCGGAAGTGAAACTATGAGATCAGGTTGCATTACGATTCATGCTGCTGCCGAATGATTTAACCATGGTGGATATGTGACCCGATTCAGGAAACTAGACGTATGTCGCAAGTCACGACTTCACAGGACAGCTGTTTTGAACATTAAAAATATTATTTTATTAAAATGGCAGAAATGCCTCCTCGAACATGTGAACTTTCATGTGCCTTAATATCAAACTTGTAAATCTGTAAATACGAATAAAATTGTTAAATTATGAGCCTAGTTGGTTTAGCCACAGAGAAAGGGAGCAACCTTCCAGCTAGCCATGATTGGCTGAGATTAATGAGTGGGTTGGACATGCCGAGAGATGAGTTTGTATTGGTCTGCCATATAACACGCGTCTGTCTAATGGAGCTGGTCAGTATGTCTAGGTAATCGTGTCAAACGTTGGATAAAAAAAAAAAGGTATCGTGTTGTAAAACTGCAAAAACCTAATGTCAAGTTAAAGTGTACTATTAGCTAGCTAACGTTAACTGGCTGGCTCGCTAGCTAATGTTATGTGTATGCTCTCCACTTTCTTGAAAACAGAGTTTTGAAATGAGTGGAATTCGAGTATGATAGCTAAGGAGATGGAGAAAACACCCACCTGGATTACATCGTCAAACTAAGGGCAACAATGTATGGCATCAGACTGGAGACGCGTCCAACCAAGACGTATACTGGTAAGATAGTCTAGCTAGCTACAGCGAGGGGAAAAAAAGTATTTGATCCCCTGCTGATTTTGTACGTTTGCCCACTGACAAAGAAATGATCAGTCTATAATTTTAATGGTAGGTTTATTTGAACAGTAAGAGACAGAATAACAACAAAATAATCCAGAAAAACGCATGTCAAAAAATGTTATAAATTGATTTGCATTTTAATGAGGGAAATAAGTATAGTAAGTAAGTACATTTTCAGATATTACACATTTCCTATTTTGACAGAAAGTGGTTTCTAGCTAGCTAACAGTACACTTAAAATGAAACCACTTTCACCAACGCTCTGGATAACATGAAAACAGCCTAACCAGCTCTGCTAGGGGGAGTAAAATGGTCAGAGTGGGATGTTCTCTCATTATGTGTCTGGAAGTAGCTAGCCAATGTTAGCCAGTTAGCTTGGGTGCTTGACTGTCATTGTGAGGTCAGAGCTTTCGGAAACAACCCTACTTATTGGCCAGAGCGTCCATTGTCCATCTCTAAACGAGAAACGCTCTGAATTTACGAACGGACAATTTTGACAGCACAGTTGCTGTTCACCAACTCTCTGGATAATATAACAGCCTAACCAACTCTGCTAGGGAGAGGAATGTTCAGTGAGCTGTTCTCTCTCACTTAGATGTCTGGAAGTAGCTGGTAAGTTAGTATAGAACGCCTCTCCACTAGTAGTACCTAAACAATGAAAGACGGGTTTTCTCAAAAGTGAGTTTACAAGTTCAAGATCAATTTTCAAAGCAGAACAACTTTCACATTGTTTCCTCAAATGCAGTGTATAATTTTTGTAGCTCTGAGTCTCTACTTTTATTCGATGTTAAAAAAAAAAGCTGAAATTCTAAGACTGAATCCAGGTGGTGAGTCACATATGTCTGTGTGTCTGAGTGTATTAGTGTGTGTATGAGTGTGAGTGTGTATTAGTGTATGTGCACATGTGTGTGTAGTCTAATTACCAGAGAAAGAAAGAGAGGGTGGGCGGAGAGAGAGGGAGAGAGAGATCGAGTACACCAATTTGCAGATGTTATTGCAGGTGCAGTGAAATGTCAGGTTCAATCTCCAACAGTACAGTAATAATACCAATACAAAACAACGCACACGTAATCCTAAAAATAAAAAGAAAGATATTAAGAATATATATATAAAAAATATATACTGAGTACAACTGAAGTTGGAAATTTACATACACAATTCCTGACATTTAATCCTAGTAAAAATTCCTAACCGACTATGTGTTTCTATGTGGCCAGTGCTGTGTTTCTTTTGGTCCAGTGCTGTGTTTCTATTGGTCCAGTGCTGTGTTTCTATTGGCCCAGTGCTGTGTTTCTATCGGCCCAGTGCTGTGTTTCTATTGGCCCAGTGCTGTGTTTCTATTGGTGCAGTGCTGTGTTTCTATTGGCCCAGTGCTGTGTTTCTATTGGCCCAGTGCTGTGTTTCTATTGGCCCAGTGCTGCGTTTCTATTGGCCCAGTGCTGTGTTTCTATTGGCCCAGTGCTGTGTTTCTGTATTATGTATGTGAGCTAACACTGTAACAGGTCATAGACAAGGTTACTTATTCTTCCAACACCGTCAAACACTGTCAAGCTAGTACAGTGTTAAGTGAATCTGTAGGAAGGGTTAAGTGTGTAGTCCTTGTGCTCTGCTGTTTTCTCTCCCTACTGTAATAACATCATTGTGACTCACATTCAATGCTGCTAGACTGGGGTCAGTGACAAGCAATTGACTCACTTGAACACACACGCACACACACACACACACACACACACACACACACACACACACACACACACACACACACACACACACACACACACACATCCACATACACACATCTGCTGTAGCCCCTCTTTCTAGTACAGTGTAATTTGGAACAGGCAATCTGTTGTTGGCTGATTATGGATTCATAGACGATTGAAACAAAGATTGGTATTCATAGAGATACATTCAGATGTGTGGGTGGGTGGGTAGGGAGTCGAGTCATCAGGTAGGTAGGGAGACGAGTCATCAGGTAGGTAATGAGTCGAGTCATCAGGTAGGTAGGGAGTCGAGTCATCAGGTGGGTAGGGAGACGAGTCATCAGGTAGGTAGGGAGACGAGTCATCAGGTAGGTAGGGAGTCGAGTCATCAGGTAGGTAGGGAGTCGAGTCATCAGGTAGGTAGGGAGTCGAGTCATCAGGTAGGTAGGGAGTCGAGTCATCAGGTAGGTAGGGAGTCGAGTCATCAGGTAGGTGGGGAGTCCAGTCATCAGGTAGGTAGGGAGTCAAGTCATCAGGTAGGTAGGGAGTCGAGTCATCAGGTAGGTAGAGAGTCCAGTCATCAGGTAGGTAATGAGTCGAGTCATCAGGTAGGTAGGGAGTCGAGTCATCAGGTAGGTAGGTAGGGAGTCGAGTCATCAGGTAGGTAGGGAGTCCAGTCATCAGGTAGGTAGGGAGTCGAGTCATCAGGTAGGTAGAGAGTCGAGTCATCAGGTAGGTAAGGAGTCGAGTCACCAGGTAGGTAGAGAGACGAGTCACCAGGTAGGTAGGGAGTCGAGTCATCAGGTAGGTGGGGAGTCCAGTCATCAGGTAGGTAGGGAGTCGAGTCATCAGGTAGGTAGGGAGTCGAGTCATCAGGTAGGTAGGGAGTCGAGTCATCAGGTAGGTAGGTAGGGAGTTGAGTCATCAGGTAGGTAGGGAGTCGAGTCATCAGGTAGGTAGGGAGTCGAGTCATCAGGTAGGTAGGGAGTCTAGTCATCAGGTAGGTAGGTAGGGAGTCGAGTCATCAGGTGGGTAGGGAGACGAGTCATCAGGTAGGTAGAGAGTCGAGTCATCAGGTAGGTAGGGAGTCGAGTCATCAGGTAGGTAGGGAGTCGAGTCATCAGGTAGGTAGGGAGTCGAGTCATCAGGTAGAGAGTCGAGTCATCATGTAGGTAGGGAGTCCAGTCATCAGGTAGGTAGGGAGTCGAGTCATCAGGTAGGTAGGGAGTCGAGTCATCAGGTAGGTAGAGAGTCGAGTCATCAGGTAGATAGGTAGGGAGTCGAGTCATCAGGTTGGTAATGAGTCGAGTCATCAGGTAGGTAGAGAGTCGAGTCATCAGGTAGGTAGGGAGTCGAGTCATCAGGTAGGTAGGGAGTCGAGTCATCAGGTAGGTAGGGAGTCGAGTCATCAGGTAGGTAGGGAGTCGAGTCATCTGGTAGGTAGGGAGTCGAGTCATCAGGTAGGTAGGGAGTCGAGTCATCAGGTAGATAGGTAGGGAGTTGAGTCATCAGGTAGGTAGGGAGTCCAGTCATCAGGTAGGTAGGGAGTCGAGTCATCAGCTAGGTAGGGAGTCGAGTCATCAGGTAGGTAGGGAGTCGAGTCATCAGGTAGGTAGAGAGTCCAGTCATCAGGTAGGTAGGGAGTCGAGTCATCAGGTAGGTAGAGAGTCCAGTCATCAGGTAGGTAATGAGTCGAGTCATCAGGTAGGTAGGGAGTCGAGTCATCAGGTAGGTAGGTAGGGAGTCGAGTCATCAGGTAGGTAGGTAGGGAGTCGAGTCATCAGGTAGGTAGGGAGTCCAGTCATCAGGTAGGTAGGGAGTCGAGTCATCAGGTAGGTAGTGAGTCGAGTCATCAGGTAGGTAGAGAGTCGAGTCATCAGGTAGATAGGTAGGGAGTCGAGTCATCAGGTTGGTAATGAGTCGAGTCATCAGGTAGGTAGAGAGTCGAGTCATCAGGTAGGTAGGGAGTCGAGTCATCAGGTAGGTAGGGAGTCGAGTCATCAGGTAGATAGGGAGTCGAGTCATCAGGTAGGTAGGGAGTCGAGTCATCAGGTAGGTAGGGAGTCGAGTCATCAGGTAGATAGGTAGGGAGTCGAGTCATCAGGTAGGTAGGGAGTCCAGTCATCAGGTAGGTAGGGAGTCGAGTCATCAGCTAGGTAGGGAGTCGAGTCATCAGGTAGGTAGGGAGTCGAGTCATCAGGTAGGTAGAGAGTCCAGTCATCAGGTAGGTAGGGAGTCGAGTCATCAGGTAGGTAGAGAGTCCAGTCATCAGGTAGGTAATGAGTCGAGTCATCAGGTAGGTAGGGAGTCGAGTCATCAGGTAGGTAGGTAGGGAGTCGAGTCATCAGGTAGGTAGGGAGTCCAGTCATCAGGTAGGTAGGGAGTCGAGTCATCAGGTAGGTAGTGAGTCGAGTCATCAGGTAGGTAGAGAGTCGAGTCATCAGGTAGGTAGGGAGTCGAGTCATCAGGTAGGTAGAGAGTCGAGTCATCAGGTAAGTAGGGAGTCGAGTTATCAGGTAGGTAGGTAGGGAGTCGAGTCATCAGGTAGGAATGGAATCGAGTCATCAGGTAGTGAATCTCTTTTGGTTTGTAAATAATACATGAATGACAGTTCCATTTGTGGGTGTTTTAGTTCATATTACCTCAACTACCTCCACCACCTGGTAACCCCGAACATTATCTTGGAACCGGTACTCATTTTGTATAGCCTCGTTATTGTTATTTATTGTGATAGTATTTTCTATTTTTGTTTGTATTTTTTTTATTTTTACTTTTTAACTTTGCATTGTGGGGAATGTGCTTGTAAGATTGTCACAGTAATTTTGGCCTCTCTCAATAGCAGGGCTATACTCACGGAGTCTAAGCTGTTTAGTCCAGGAAGTTGTCTAAAAGGGATTGAATTTGTTGTTTCCTAATTGTTTTTTGGTAGGTTTCTACACTACTTTCTTTCCGTCTAATATTGTGCAATTCCTTTGTCTTAGATGTCTCGTGATTGAGTATTGCTCTGTTCAGGTAGACTGAGATTTTGCTGTGGTCTGATAGGGGTGTCAGTGGGCTGACTGTGAACGCTCTGAGAGACTCTGGGTTGAGGTTAGGGTTAGGGTTAGGGTTAGGCTCTACCTCTCTCTCTCTCTCTCTCTCTCTCTCTCTCTCTCTCTCTCTCTCTCTCTCTCTTCCCCTGCTCTTCTTCTCTCTCTCCCCCTCTTGCTCACTCTGCTGTCTCAGAGGAGAGAGCTTGTCCTCTCCTCTCCTTAATTCAACAGACATTCTCTCATTGATCACACAGACGACAGACAGGAATGCAGCGCTAAAGATTCACACAGAAGGTGAACGTTTTGCAGCGGTGTTCTCTATCTCCCCAGACATCTCTCTGTCTCCCCACACATCTCTCTGTCTCCCCAGACATCTCTCTGTCTCCCCACACATCTCTCTGTCTCCCCACACATCTCTCTGTCTCCCCAGACATCTCTCTGTCTCCCCACACATCTCTCTGTCTCCCCACACATCTCTCTGTCTCCCCAGACATCTCTCTGTCTCCCCACACATCTCTCTGTCTCCCCTGACATCTCTCTGTCTCCCCACACATCTCTCTGTCTCCCCAGACATCTCTCTGTCTCCCCACACATCTCTCTGTCTCCCCACACATCTCTCTATCTCCCCACACATCTCTCTGTCTCCCCACACATCTCTCTGTCTCCCCACACATCTCTCTGTCTCCCCACACATCTCTCTGTCTCCCCACAAATCTCTCTGTCTCCCCACAAATCTCTCTGTCTCCCCACACATCTCTCTGTCTCCCCAGACATCTCTCTGTCTCCCCACACATCTCTCTGTCTCCCCAGACATCTCACTGTCTCCCCAGACATCTCTCTGTCTCCCCACACATCTCTCTGTCTCCCCACAAATCTCTCACCTCTCTCTTTATCCAACAAGATATCACAGTCTCACGTCATTTCTTGACGTCCTTAGATAAACCAGTAGACGACTCCATCTCCCGACGTCCCTTATTTAGTCACACAGCTCCAGAAGATATAGGCTCACAGAAACAACTCTGCGGTGAAGTGCAGACATACATTTCGACTGGTTAAGGCTTGAGGTTTGAGATAAGTTTAAAACAGAGAACTCTCTCCAGGGTTCAGTTTAGCCGTGAAAAGACTCTGCTTGCCAACTCGTTGTGGACGGATGGTGCAGCGGTCTAAGCAGCTCTGAGGTCCTGCTCCAAAGATCGTGGGTTCAATCCCAGCTCTGAGCACTTTTTAATTTTTTTGGGGACGTCATGGGGACCTGCTAAAACGTCAAATTTCACCTTGAATCCATCTGCTGTATCTCTCCCCCATCTCTTACTCTCTGTTGGTCTCTCTGCTGTGTCTCTCCCCCATCTCTTACTCTCTGTTGGTCTCTCTGCTGTATCTCCCCCATCTCTTACTCTCTGTTGGTCTCTCTGCTGTGTCTCTCCCCCATCTCTTACTCTCTGTTGGTCTCTCTGCTGTATCTCCCCCATCTCTTACTCTCTGTTGGTCTCTCTGCTGTATCTCTCCCCCATCTCTTACTCTCTGTTGGTCTCTCTGCTGTATCTCTCCCCCATCTCTTACTCTCTGTTGGTCTCTCTGCTGTATCTCTCCCCCATCTCTTACTCTCTGTTGGTCTCTCTGCTGTATCTCTCCCCCATCTCTTACTCTCTGTTGGTCTCTCTGCTGTATCTCTCCCCCATCTCTTACTCTCTGTTGGTCTCTCTGCTTTAGTGCAGTTAGGTGCGTGTGTGTTTCTGCACGTGTTGTATCAGCTGGCACTGTTATTGTAGGTCACTGTGGGAGCGTCAGTCAGCCTGCTCTCCCTCAGGGCACACACACACACACACACACACACACACACACGCACACGCACACGCACACACACGCACGCACACGCACGCGCACGCACACACACACACACATACGCAAACACACACACACACACACACACACACACACCAAACACACACACACGCAAACACACACACACACGCAAACACACACAAACACGCAAACACACACAAACACAAACGCAAACACACTATAAAGTACATGAATGCCAGCTCCACTTCCTCATCTCATCTGTTCATCCTCTTCATCCCTACAACTAGGGATCTTCATCCCTACAACCAGGGATCTTCATCCCTACAACCAGGGATCTTCATCCCCACAACCAGGGATCTTCATCCCTACAACCAGGGATCTTCATCCCTACAACCAGGGATCTTCATCCCTACAACCAGGGATCTTCATCCCTACAACCAGGGATCTGTGTTAGTTCTGTTCATCCTTTTCATTCCTACAACCAGGGATCTTCATCCCTACAACCAGGGATCTTCATCCCTACAACCAGGGATCTTCATCCCCACAACCAGGGATCTTCATCCCTACAACCAGGGATCTTCATCCCTACAACCAGGGATCTTCATCCCTACAACCAGGGATCTTCATCCCTACAACCAGGGATCTGTGTTAGTTCTGTTCATCCTTTTCATTCCTACAACCAGGGATCTTCATCCCCACAACCAGGGATCTTCATCCCTACAACCAGGGATCTTCATCCCTACAACCAGGGATCTGTGTTAGTTCTGTTCATCCTTTTCATTCCTACAACCAGGGATCTTCATCCCTACAACCAGGGATCTTCATCCCTACAACCAGGGATCTTCATCCCCACAACCAGGGATCTTCATCCCTACAACCAGGGATCTTCATCCCTACAACCAGGGATCTTCATCCCTACAACCAGGGATCTTCATCCCCACAACCAGGGATTTTCATCCCCACAACCAGGGATCTTCATCCCTACAACCAGGGATCTTCATCCCTACAACCAGGGATCTTCATCCCTACAACCAGGGATCTTCATCCCTACAACCAGGGATCTTCATCCCTACAACCAGGGATCTTCATCCCTACAACCAGGGAACTGTGTTAGTTTTGGTTTCACTGCTGTAGCCGTTCCAGCAGTCCTGTCAACTATCTGACATTTACAAGCGTGACATCGCACACAGCTCTCGGAGAGAGGACAGGAAACAGACAGATGGACAGATAGAGAAAGAGGACAGGAAACAGACAGATGGACAGATAGAGAGAGGACAGGAAACAGACAGAGGGATAGATAGAGAGAGAGGACAGGAAACAGACAGAGGGATAGATAGAGAGAGAGGACAGGAAACAGACAGAGGGATAAATAGAGAGAGAAGACAGGAAACAGACAGATGGGCAGATAGAGAGAGGACAGGAAACAGACAGAGGGATAGATAGAGATAGAGGACAGGAAACAGACAGATGGACAGATAGAGAGAGAGGACAGGAAACAGACAGATGGACATAGAGAGAGAGGACAGGAAACAGACAGATGGACAGATAGAGAGAGAGGACAGGAAACAGACAAATGGACAGATAGAGAGAGAGGACAGGAAACAGACAGATGGACAGATAGAGAGAGAGGACAGGAAACAGACAGAGGGATAAATAGAGAGAGAGGACAGGAAACAGACAGATGGACAGATAGAGAGAGGACAGGAAACAGACAGAGGGATAGATAGAGAGAGAGGACAGGAAACAGACAAATGGACAGATAGAGAGAGGACAGGAAACAGACAGAGGGATAGATAGAGAGAGAGGACAGGAAACAGACAGATGGACAGATAGAGAGAGAGGACAGGAAACAGACAGATGGACAGATAGAGAGAGAGGACAGGAAACAGACAGATGGACATAGAGAGAGAGGACAGGAAACAGACAGATGGACAGATAGAGAGAGAGGACAGGAAACAGACAAATGGACAGATAGAGAGAGGACAGGAAACAGACAGATGGACAGATAGAGAGAGAGGACAGGAAACAGACAGATGGACAGATAGAGAGAGAGGACAGGAAACAGACAGATGGACAGATAGAGAGAGAGGACAGGAAACAGACAAATGGACATAGAGAGAGAGAGGACAGGAAACAGACAGATGGACATAGAGGGAGAGGACAGGAAACAGACAGATGGACAGATAGAGAGAGGACAGGAAACAGACAGATGGACAGATAGAGAGAGAGGACAGGAAACAGACAGATGGACAGATAGAGATAGAGGACAGGAAACAGACAGATGGACAGATAGAGAGAGAGGACAGGAACAGGAACAGGATGTCCCCCACCAGTGATGCAGGGACCCCTTGGGCCAATTAGTGACAATTATTCAAACTGATGTTGCATGGCCAATTAGTGACAATTATTCAAACTGATGTTGCATGGCCAATTAGTGACAATTATTCAAAGTCATGTTACATGGCCAATTAGTGACAATTATTCAAACTGATGTTGCTTGGCCAATTAGTGACAATTATTCAAACTGATGTTGCTTGGCCAATTAGTGACAATTATTCAAACTGATGTTGCTTGGCCAATTAGTGACAATTATTCAAACTGATGTTGCATGGTCAATTAGTGACAATTATTCAAACTGATGTTGCATGGCCAATTAGTGACAATTATTCAAACTGATGTTGTTTGGCCAATTAGTGACAATTATTCAAACTGATGTTGCATGGCCAATTAGTGACAATTATTCAAACTGATGTTGCTTGGCCAATTAGTACAATTATTCAAACTGATGTTGCATGGTAAATTAGTGACAATTATTCAAACTGATGTTGCATGGCCAATTAGTAACAATTATTCAAACTGATGTTGTTTGGCCAATTAGTGACAATTATTCAAACTGATGTTGTTTGGCCAATTAGTGACAATTATTCAAACTGATGTTGCATGGCCAATTAGTGACAATTATTCAAACTGATGTTGCTTGGCCAATTAGTGAAAATTATTCAAACTGATGTTGCATGGCCAATTAGTGACAATTATTCAAACTGATGTTGCATGGCCAATTAGTGACAATTATTCAAACTGATATTGCATGGCCAATGAGTGACAATTATTCAAACTGATGTTGCTTGGCCAATTAGTGACAATTATTCAAACTCATGTTGTTTGGCCAATTAGTGACAATTATTCAAACTGATGTTGCATGGCCAATTAGTGACAATTATTCAAACTGATGTTGTTTGGCCAATTAGTGACAATTATTCAAACTAATGTTGTTTGGCCAATTAGTGACAATTATTCAAACTGATGTTGTTTGGCCAATTAGTGACAATTATTCAAACTGATGTTGCATGGCCAATTAGTGACAATTATTCAAACTGATGTTGCTTGGCCAATTAGTGACAATTATTCAAACTGATGTTGCATGGCCAATTAGTGACAATTATTCAAACTGATGTTGCATGGCCAATTAGTACAATTATTCAAACTGATGTTGCATGGCCAATTAGTGACAATTATTCAAACTGATGTTGCTTGGCCAATTAGTGACAATTATTCAAACTGATGTTGCATGGCCAATTAGTGACAATTATTCAAACTGATGTTGCATGGCCAATTAGTGACAATTATTCAAACTGATATTGCATGGCCAATGAGTGACAATTATTCAAACTGATGTTGCTTGGCCAATTAGTGACAATTATTCAAACTGATGTTGCATGGCCAATTAGTACAATTATTCAAACTGATGTTGCTTGGCCAATTAGTGACAATTATTCAAACTGATGTTGCATGGCCAATTAGTGACAATTATTCAAACTGATGTTGCTTGGCCAATTAGTGACAATTATTCAAACTGATGTTGCATGGCCAATTAGTGACAATTATTCAAACTGATGTTGCTTGGCCAATTAGTGACAATTATTCAAACTGATGTTGCATGGCCAATTAGTGACAATTATTCAAACTGATGTTGCTTGGCCAATTAGTGACAATTATTCAAACTGATGTTGCATGGCCAATTAGTGACAATTATTCAAACTGATGTTGCTTGGCCAATTAGTGACAATTATTCAAACTGATGTTGCATGGCCAATTAGTGACAATTATTCAAACTGATGTTGCATGGCCAATTAGTACAATTATTCAAACTGATGTTGCATGGCCAATTAGTGACAATTATTCAAACTGATGTTGCTTGGCCAATTAGTGACAATTATTCAAACTGATGTTGCATGGCCAATTAGTACAATCATTCAAACTGATGTTGCTTGGCCAATTAGTGACAATTATTCAAACTGATGTTGATTGGCCAATTAGTGACAATTATTCAAACTGATGTTGTGTGGCCAATTAGTGACAATTATTCAAACTGATGTTGTGTGGCCAATTAGTGACAATTATTCAAACTGATGTTGCATGGCCAAATAGTACAATTATTCAAACTGATGTTGCATGGCCAATTAGTGACAATTATTCAAACTGATGTTGCTTGGCCAATTAGTACAATTATTCAAACTGATGTTGCTTGGCTAATTAGTACAATTATTCAAACTGATGTTGCATGGCCAATTAGTGACAATTATTCAAACTGATGTTGCATGGCAAATTAGTGACAATTTTTCAAACTTATGTTGCATGGCAAATTAGTACAATTATTCAAACTGATGTTGCATGGCCAATTAGTACAATTATTCAAACTGATGTTGTGTGGCCAATTAGTGACAATTATTCAAACTGATGTTGCTTGGCCAATTAGTACAATTATTCAAACTGATGTTGCTTGGCCAATTAGTACAATTATTCAAACTGATGTTGCTTGGCCAATTAGTACAGTTATTCAAACTGATGTTGTGTGGCCAATTAGTACAATTATTCAAACTGATGTTGTGTGGCCAATTAGTGACAATTATTCAAACTGATGTTGCTTGGCCAATTAGTACAATTATTCAAACTGATGTTGCATGGCCAATTAGTACAATTATTCAAACTGATGTTGCTTGGCCAATTAGTGACAATTATTCAAACTGATGTTGCTTGGCCAATTAGTACAATTATTCAAACTGATGTTGCTTGGCCAATTAGTACAATTATTCAAACTGATGTTGCTTGGCCAATTAGTACAGTTATTCAAACTGATGTTGTGTGGCCAATTAGTACAATTATTCAAACTGATGTTGTGTGGCCAATTAGTGACAATTATTCAAACTGATGTTGCTTGGCCAATTAGTACAATTATTCAAACTGATGTTGCATGGCCAATTAGTACAATTATTCAAACTGATGTTGCATGGCCAATTAGTACAATTATTCAAACTGATGTTGCTTGGCTAATTAGTGACAATTATTCAAACTGATGTTGCTTGGCCAATTAGTACAATTATTCAAACTAAAGGATTAATAAGAGAAAAACAATCAAGTCTTTTTTCTCTTTGTTGGAAACAATGAGCGGTTCTTCCTTCGTGGCGAAAATACCTGTGATTATTCCCCTTTGAATAAAACTTTATTAACGGCCTGTATGGAGTTACGATGTCTATCGATTGGCTGCACCCTGTCAAAATGTTCCTCTTCTGTGAATAGGGCGGACCTTGTAGGTCCTTCTGTTTTCTCATTGGCAGATGCCTACACAGTATGTACATAATGACTGTCACTCAAAAGGGACGGGAGATAATGCTTGTTCAACGTTTGTAAATTCAGTTGACTACTATAGCCCCCCCTCCCCTTGGGCCAATAAGTGTAAATACTGAATCTCTATGGCATGACTTACAATTCACTTAAATTTGGTTAAAATCGGGCCAGTGGTGCCTGAGATATGGCGTGTGAATAACGTCCGGACGAACGGTTCGTACAGACGTACGGAGACAGATCCATAGTCCACCGTCTATTTTATAACAGAGCGAGGTGAAGGCAGACAATATGGTCAGGTGAGAGAGACGTGTAAGACGCACTTACAACTTCCTGTCTCTCTCTTTCTCTCTCTCTCTCTCTCTCTCTCTCCCCCCTTCCTCCCTCTCCTCTCACCATCTCTCTCTCCCTCCCATCTCTCTCTCTCTCTCTCCCCCTTCCTCCCGCTCCCTCTCCTCTCACCATCTCTCTCTCTCTCTCTCTCCCCCATTCCTCCCGCTCCCTCTCCTCTCACCATCTCTCTCCCTCCCATCTCTCTCTCTCTCTCCCCCCTTCCTCCCGCTCCCTCTCCTCTCACCATCTCTCTCTCCCTCCCATCTCTCTCTCTCTCTCTCCCCCCCTTCCTCCCTCTCCTCTCACCATCTCTCTCTATCTCTCTCTCTCCCCCCCTTCCTCCCGCTCCCTCTCCTCTCACCATCTCTCTCTCTCTCTCCTCCCCCCATTCCTCCCGCTCCCTCTCCTCTCACCATCTCTCTCCCTCCCATCTCTCTCTCTCTCCCCCCCTTCCTCCCGCTCCCTCTCCTCTCACCATCTCTCTCTCCCTCCATCTCTCTCTCTCTCTCTCTCCCCCCTTCCTCCCTCTCCTCTCACCATCTCTCTCTCCCTCCCATTCTCTCTCTCTCCCCCCTTCCTCCCTCTCCTCTCCCCCTTCCTCCTCCCACATCTCTCTCATCCGATCTCTCTCTCCCTCCCGTTCTCTCTCTCTCTCCCCCCTTCC
>NW_021823491.1:0-39932 GCF_901001165.1 Salmo trutta | reverse complement strand
GTGTATGGGTGTATATATATACCTGTGTGTGTGTTGTGTGGGTATGGTGTGTATATATATATACCTGTGTGTGTGGTGTGTGGGTATGGTGTTATATATATACCTGTGTGTGTGTGTGGTGTATGGTGTGTATATAATATACCTGGTGGTGTGTGTGGTGGATGTGGGTATATAATATACCTGTGTGGTGTGTGGTGTATGGTGTGTATATATATATCCTGTGTGTGTGTGTGGTGTATGGTGTGTGTATATATATATACCTGTGTGTGTGTGGTGTATGGTGTGTATATATATATATACCTGTGTGTGTGTGTGGTGTATGGTGTGTATATATATATACCTGTGTGTGTGTGTGGGTGTATGGTGTGTATATATATATACCTGTGTGTGTGTGTGGTGTATGGTGTGTATATATATATACCTGTGTGTGTGTGTGGGGTATGGTGTGTATATATATATACCTGTGTGTGTGTGTGGTGTTTGGTGTTAGTGGTAGGTTATATATACCTGTGGTGTGTGTGGTGTATGGTGTGTGATATATATATACCTGTGTGTGTGTGTGGTGTATGGTGTGTATATATATATATACCTGTGTGTGTGTGTGGTGTATGGTGTGTGTATATATATATATACCTGTGTGTGTGTGTGGTGTATGGTGTGTATATATATATACCTGTGTGTGGGTGTGGTGTATGGTGTGTATATATATATACCTGTGTGTGTGTGTGTGTGGTGTATGGTGTGTATATATACTATACCCTGTGTGTGTGTGTGGTGTATGGGTGTATATATATACCTGTGTGTGTGTGTGTGTGGTTATGGTGTGTATATATATACTGTGTGTGTGTGTGTGGTGTATGGTGTGTATATATATATACCTGTGTGTGTGTGTGTGGTGTATGGTGTGTATATATATATACCTGTGTGTGTGTGTGTGTGGTGTATGGTGTGTATATATATATACCTGTGTGTGTGTGTGGTGTATGGTGTGTATATATATATACCTGTGTGTGTGGTGTATGGTGTGTATATATATATACCTGTGTGTGTGTGTGTGGTGTATGGTGTGTATATATATATACCTGTGTGTGTGTGTGTGGTGTGTGGTGTGTATATATATATACCTGTGTGTGTGTGTGTGGTGTGTGGTGTGTATATATATATACCTGTGTGTGTGTGTGTGGTGTATGGTGTGTATATATATATACCTGTGTGTGTGTGTGGTGTATGGTGTGTATATATATATACCTGTGTGTGTGTGTGTGGTGTATGGTGTGTATATATATATACCTGTGTGTGTGTGTGGTGTATGGTGTGTATATATATATACCTGTGTGTGTGTGCGTGTGTGTGATACAGGGTTGGGCTGCATCAGAAGGACAGACAGAGTGGACTGTGAGGATGATGATGATGAAGTTGAGGAGAGCTGACAGATGAAGACAGAACACACACCTGTTAGTGACACACTCTGGGAGATGACGTCAACACACACATACACACGCACACGCACACACACCCTGGAACATCATGTCATGTTTGAATCCATATTTTATAGGAACATGAACCCAGTTACACTAACTGGACAATAGGTGGTTCAACCAGGTCTCACAGTCTCACGTCAGAGTTAGACGTTCATCCATGTTTCTCAAAAGTCAAATTTCAACGTGTTTAAGGTTCAAGTTCAGGCATTAACAGTCTTAAGAATTCAGGTATTAACTCTGAATGGTTAAGGTTAGGCATGAACTCTGAATGGTTAAGGTTAGGCATTAACTCTGAATGGTTAAAGTGAGGCATTAACTCTGAATGGTTAAGGTTAGGCATTAACTCTGAATGGTTAAGGTTAGGCATTAACTCTGAATGGTTAAGGTTAGGCATTAACTCTGAATGGTTAAGGTTAGGCATTATCTCTGAATGGTTAAGGTTAGGCATTAACTCTGAATGGTTAAGGTTAGGCATTAACTCTGAATGGTTAAGGTTAGGCATTAACTCTGAATGGTTAAGGTTAGGCATTAACTCTGAATGGTTAAGGTTAGGCATTAACTCTGAATGGTTAAGGTGAGACATTAACTCTGAATGGTTAAGGTTAGGCATTAACTCTGAATGGTTAAGGTTAGGCATTAACTCTGAATGGTTAAGGTTAGGCATTAACTCTGAATGGTTAAGGTTAGGCATTAACTCTGAATGGTTAAGGTGAGGTTTTTTATTTAACAAGGCAAGTCAGTTAAGAACAAATTCTTATTTTACAATAACGGCCTACCGGGGAACAGTGGGTTAACTGCCTTGTTCAGGGGCAGAACGACATATTTTTACCTTGTCAGCTCGGGGATTCGATCCAGCAACCTTTCGGTTACTGACCCAACGCTCTAACCACTAGGTTACCTGCAGCCCCGTGGTAAAGGTTTGGGATTAAAAAAACTAAAAATATTTTAAAAAACAGCTTTCAATTGCTGGATTCAGACATGAAGCCATTGGAATCAGAGGCTTATAATCTTCCCTGTCTGGAAGGCTGCTGCCCCTAGTGGTCCCAGTCCACCTACTGGAAGGCTGCTGCCCCTAGTGGTCCCTGTCCACCTACTGGAAGGCTGCTGTTTAGATGTATACTTTCTTTCTGACACTGGGGCTTTTTGAGCTTTGCTATTGGTCTCTTTCTCTGCTGGCTTTTCTCCCACTTCTTATGGAGACTCTACGGGTAGGCTCGCTCAATATAAATGGCGCCAGAGATGCGGGAAAGAGGAGTGTGTTGGGCGAATATGTAAAACAAAAAAAAGTACAGGTGTTGTTTCTGCAGGAGACACAGTGATGTGGTGAATGAAGTTGATTGGGGGCTCTGGTGGAAAGGGGCAAGTGTGTTGAGCCATGGGACAAATCTTAGTGCAGGGGTGGCAGTCCTTTTTGCACCGGGTCTGTCTGTAAAAATTTGCTCCTCAAAGGAGGTGTGTAGGGGTAGGCTCCTTGTTGTTAAAGCAGAAATGAACAACATGGGTTTTGTCTTTATAAATGTGTATGCGCCTAATACAGGGAGAGAAAGAGGGGTTCTATTTGGGAATCTTAGACAGGAACTCTCACAGGTAGCGCCTGAGGAGACACTGGTGGTTGGAGGGGACTGGAACTGCACAATGGATTTTACAAAAGACAGAAATGGGGAAGAGCCTCATTCAGGGTCAGTGGGAGTGTTAAGAGACATTATTAATCAGTTCGATCTAGTGGATGTTTGGAGAACTAAACATCCCAACACAAGACAGTATACATGGATGTTTGGAGAACTAAACATCCAAACACAAGACAGTATACATGGATGAAGGTTTTTGGGGCTAGGGTGAGTGCAGCCCGACTTGATCGGTTTTATATGTCTAGGAATCGGAGCAATAGGCTGTTGGGCGCTACCATTCTCCCGGTGGGGTTTATATGTCTAGGAATCGGAGCAATAGGCTGTTGGGCGCTACCATTCTCCCAGTGGGGTTTTCAGATCATCATATAACCATGGCTCGGCTGTCTATTTCACCAGGGCCCCGGCAGGCATCCTATTGGAAATTCAATGTAAAGCTCTTACAAGATGCCACCTTTTGCGCAGGTTTCCAGACCTTTTGAGAAAGGTGGAGGCAGCGAGTAGAGGAGTATGAGTCTCTGAGCCAATGGTGGGATGAGGGAAAGTCCAAATTCGGCTTTTCTGTCAACAGTACACAGCTCTCTCATCCTCAGAGGCTAGGAGAGTTTTGGGGGAACTAGAGCAATGTATTAGGGAGATGGAGGTAGAGATGGTGGGGCAAGGCAATGTAGGCCTCCAGGCTAATTTAGCTGAATTACGCAGGGACCTGGGCAGTTTTTTCCAGGTTAAAGCAAAGGGAGCACTTGTAAGAGCTAGATTCTCCATGCTCAAGGAGATGGATGCTCCCAGCTCCTTCTTCTTTGGTTTGGAAAGACAGAGCAGTGAAGCCAAGGGTATGCATTGTCTACGGCTGTCTGATGGGCGGGTGACCTCTGTGGTGGGTGAGATGCGGGCGCGGACTGTGGAGTTTTATACTGAGTTGTATAGGGCAGAAGTGTGTGATCCTTTGTGTGCTCAGGTCTTGTTCGCAGGACTCCCTAAGCTCTCTCTGGCACAGAGGGATGAAATGGACATTCCTCTGTTGTCCCATGAACTGGCAGAGGCCGTAACCCAGATGTCCCCCGGTCGTGCACCGGGGTTGATGGACTCCCAGTGGAGTTTTATAAAAAATTCTGGGGAATAATTGGACAGGACTTCTTTTGCGTGTTGCATGAATGCGTCGGGGTAGGAGAGTTGCCGATGAGCTGCCGTCAGGCGGCTCTGACTCTCCTGCCCAAAAAAGGGGACTTGTGTGAACTTAAGAACTGGAGGCCTGTGGCATTACTCTGTGCGGACTACAAGATATTTGCCAAGGTCCTTTCTAACAGACTGAAGTCCCATTTGGACTCGATAGTACATAAGGACCAAACATATTGTGTACCGGGACGCTCAATCACGGACAACTTGTTCTTAATTAGGGACATATTGGACTTGTCGAGAGGTTCTAATGTGAACTTTGGACTTGTCTCTTTAGATCAAGAGAAGGCTTTTGATAGAGTGGACCATGAGTATCTGTTTAATGTGATGTCTGGGTTTGGGTTTGGGAGGAGTTTTTTGACCTGTGTGAAGCTGTTGTATGCTGAGGCGTCATGTATGGTCAAGGTGGGAGGGGGGCTCAGTAGGCCAGTCTGGGTGAGACGGGGCATTAGACAAGGATGCCCTCTATCTGGGCAGTTATACACATTAGCCATTGAGCCTTTTTTAGGACTGCTACGCAGGAGACTGCAGGGAGTGTGCTGGACAGGCATGGATGTGGTGACAGGAATAGCAGTGTCAGCATATGCAGATGATGTCTCTGTGATGGTCAGGGATGGTCAAGATATGCAGGCACTAGAGACCAGTCTGAGGGTGTACGAGGGAGCTTCATCAGCAAAGGTAAACTGGGGCAAGAGCAAAGCTCTGTTATGTGGGGCATGGGGGGATAGGGCTCCTCCTCTGCTTCCAGGGGGGTTTGCAGTGGGGTTGTGAAGGGCTTAAAGTGTTGGGGGTGTACCTGGTCTCGGAGAGGTGGGTCAGGAAGAACTGGGAGGGGCTGTCACAGGCAGTGGTGTCAAGACTGGCCAGGTGGAGGTGGCTCCTGTCCCAAGTGTCATATAGAGGGAGGGTGCTGATAATTAACAACCTGGTGGCATCTTCCCTGTGGCATAAACTGGCTGTCCTCAACCCCCCCGCCGGTCTGCTCGCAGACCTGCAACGCAAGCTGGTGGACTTCTTCTGGTCGGGCCATCACTGGCTGAGGGCAGCAGTGTTGTATATGACCGTCCATGAAGGAGGACAGGGCCTGGTGGAACTGGAGAGCAGGATGGCTGCCTTCCGGCTAAAGGCGGTGCAGAGACTGCTGTACCATACTGACGTTGGCTGGAGGGAACCAGCATGCGCGCTGCTGAGGAGAGCTGGAGATTTAGGGTTGGACCGGCAGCTGTTCCTCATGAAGCTGGAGAAGCTGAGTACAGCAGGTCTCTCAGATTTTTACTCTGCAATGCTGAGGGCCTGGCAGCTGCTAAGGCCCACACGAGAAGGGGGTGTGGAGCCTGGGCTGTGGGTGTGGGAGGAGCCTATCTTCCACAACCCAGCCATCCCTTTGAGATCGGTCCAGTCGGCCACCCTGCAGAGACAACTGATGGCAGGGGGTGTAAAAAGGCTGGGTGACTTGAGACTGCTGGGAGAGGAGGGGTGGAAAAGCCCGGAAGTCTTGGCACAGCAAACAGGAATAACGTCTCTTAGGCTGCTGGAGAGATTCCTGGAGGAGGTCCAGAAGGCACTGTCTGAGCCGGTAAGAGGGATGTTTGAGCAGCCAAAGGGAGAGGGGCCACCAAGTTTTCCGCCACTGCAGGTGACGGCAGAGACTGGAGACTGGCAAGGCGGTCTGGAGGACTTGTTAGATCTTAACACTCCGAGCCTGGGGGAGTTTGAAGGGGTGGGAGGTAAAGCCCTCTACAACCTCTGTGTTAAGGTGAGGAACATTAGGAGCCTAACAGGAGTGAAGGCACATCAGTGGCAGGGGTATGTGGGGCGGAGAGTATGGTGGGTTCTAGATGGAGGGGGCTCTACAAACCCCCAGTACCAAAGAGGTCAGGAGACCTCCAGTGGAGGGTTGTTCATGGAGCCCTGGCCACTAACAGCTGGTTGGCACGGGTTGAACCGGGAGTCGGGCAGGGGTGTCCTTTCTGTGTAATGAAAGAAACTGTGATTCATGTGTTTTCTGTGTGCACCAGGTTAATGCCATTAATGTCTCTGTTGGAATGTCTGTGTGAGAGGTTGGGGGAGGTTTTTACTGTTGGGGTGTTTATAATGGGATACAGGTATTCGAGTAAGGAGAAGGCCAAATGTGTTTTGTTGAATTTTCTGTTTGCTCAGGCAAAGTTAGCTATTTGGCTAACAAGGAGGAACAGGGTCAAAGGTGGGGGGATAACAGACCCTTTACTATTGTTTAATGGGATGGTCTCTGCGCGCCTTAGGGTGGAGTTTGAGTTCTATAAAATGATAAAAAGTTTGGAGATGTTTCAGGAGAAATGGTGTGTTGGGGGGGCTGTCTGTATAGCTGGGGAAGATGTTTTGGATATACGGTTGTAGGAGTGGGTATTGTTTTGAGTATTGTGATGTTGGTTTGTATCATGTGATAGCTGGAAAGGTGTGCATGGTACATGTATGCATTACAGGATGTATTTTTGGTTTTATTTTAAGGGTGGAGGGGGGGGCTGGGTGGTGAGTTTTAAATGAAATGAGAATGTTTCAGTAAAGAAAGACAAAAAGTCAAAAGTCTCTCTCTCTCTCTCTCTCTCTCTCTCTCTCTCTCTCTCTCTCTATATATATATATATATATATATATATATATATATATATAAACACAGTTGAAGTCATATATATATAAACACAGTTGAAGTCGGAAGTTTACATACACTTAGGTTGGAGTCATTAAAACTCATTTTTCAACCACTCCACAAATTTCTTGTTAACAAATTATAGTTTTGGAAAGTCGGTTAGAACAAGTAATTTTTCCAACAATTGTTTACAGACAGATTATTTCACTTATAATTCACTGTATCACAATTCCAGTGGGTCAGAAGTTTACATACACTAAGTTGACTGTGCCTTTAAACAGCTTGGAATATTCCAGAAAATGATGTCATGGCTTTAGAAGCTTCTGATAGGCTAATTGACATCATTAGAGTCAATTGGAGGTGTACCTGTGGATATATTTCAAGGCCTACCTTCAAACTCAGTGCCTCTTTGCGTGACATCATGGGAAAATCAAAAGATATCAGCCAAGAATTATAGTCCTCCACAAGTCTGGTTCATCCTTGGTAGCAATTTCCAAATTCCTGAAGGTACCATGTTCATCTGTACAAACAATAGTATGCAAGTATAAACACCATGGGACCACGCAGCCGTCATACTGCTCAGGAAGGAGACGGGTTCTGTCTCCCAGAGATGAACATTCTTTGGTGCGAAAAGTGCAAATCAATCCCAGAACCACAGCAAAGGACCTTGTGAAGATGCTGGAGGAAACAGGTACAGAACTATATATATCCACAGTAAAAGGAGTCCTATATCGACATAACCTGAAAGGCCCCTCAGCAAGGAAGAAGCCACTGCTCCAAAACCGCCATAAAAAAGCCAGACTACGGTTTGCAACTGCACATGGGGACAAAGATTGTACTTTTTGGAGAAATGTCCTCTGGTCTGATGAAACAAAAATAGAACTGTTTGGCCATAATGACCATCGTTATGTTTGGAGGAAAAAGTGGTAGGCTTGCATGCCGAAGAACACCATCCCAACCGTGAAGCACGGGGGTGGCAGCATCATGTTGTGGGGGTGCTTTGCTGCAGGAGGGACTGGTGTACGTCAATAGATGGCATCATGAGGCAGGAAAAATTTGTGGATATATTGAAGCAACATCTCAAGACATCAGTCAGAAAGTTAAAGCTTGGTCACAAATGGGTCTTCCAAATGGACAATGACCCTAAGCATACTTCCAAAGTTGTGGCAAAATGACAACAAAGTCAAGGTATCGGAGTGGCCATCACAAAGCCCTGACCTCAATCCTATAGAACATTTGTGGGCAGAACTGAAAAAGCGTGTGCGAGCAAGGAGGCCTACAAACCTGATTCAGTTACACCAGCTCTGTCAGGAGGAATGGGCCAAAATTCACCCAACTTATTGTGGGAAGCTTGTGGAAGGCTACCCGAAACATTTGACCCAAGTTAAACAATTTAAAGGCAATGCTACCAAATACTAATAGAGTGTATGTAAACTTCTGACCCACTAGGAATGTGATGAAACAAATAAAAGCTTAAATAAATCATTCTCATTTTATTCTGATATTTCACATTCTTAAAATAAATTGGTGATCCTAACTGACCTAAAACAGGGACTTTTACTAGGATTAAATGTCAGGAATTGTGAAAAACGGAGTTTAAATGTATTTGGCTAAGGTGTATGTAAACTTACAACTTCAACTGTATAAACACTGAACAAAAATATATATGAAACATGCAACAATTTCAAAGATTTTAGTGAGGTACAGTTTATATAAGGAAATCAGTCAATTTAAATACATTAATTAGGCCCTAATCTATGGATTTCACATTACTGGGAATACAGGTATGCAAGTGTTGGTAACAGATACCTAAAATAAAAGGTAGGGTTGTGGATCAGAAAACCAGTCAGTATCTGGTGTGACCACCATTTGCCTCATGCAGCATGACTCATCTCCGTCACATAGAGTTGATCAGGCTGTTGATTGTGGACTGTGGAAGGTTGTCCCACTACTCTTCAATGATTTAAGTTGCTGGATATTGGCGGGAACTGGAACACAATGTCGTACACATCGATCCAGAGCATCCCAAACATGCTCAATGGGTGACATGTCTGGTGAGTCTGCAGGCCATGGAAGAACTGGGACATGTTCAGCTTCCAGGAATTGTGTCCAGAGCCTTGTGACATGGGGCTGTGCATTATCATCCTGAAACATGAGGTGATGGCAGCGGATGAATGGCACACCTGCCTGCCTCTCTCTAACTGTCTCTCTCTCTCTCTACCTGCCTGCCTCTCTCGCTCTACCTGCCTGCCTCTCTAACTGTCTCTCTACCTGTCTGTCTCTCTCTACCTGCCTGCCTCTCTAACTGTCTCTCTCTCTGCCTGTCTCTCTACCTGCCTGCCTGCCTCCCTGTCTCTCTCACTGCCTGCCTGCTTCTCTCCCTGCATCTCTCCCTCCCTGCCTCACTACCTGCCTGCATGTCTCTCTGTCTCACTCTGCCTGCCTCTCTACCTGTTTGTCTCTCTCCCTGCCTGCCTGCTTCTCTCCCTGCATCTCTCCCTCCCTGCCTCACTCTGCATGTCTCTCTGTCTCACTCTGCCTCCCTGTCTCTCTCCCTCCCTGCCTGTCTACCTGCCTGACTCTTTACCAGCCTGTCTCTCTACCTGCCTGTCTCTCTACCTTACTACCTTTCTATCTGTCTGCATCTCTACCTGCCTGTCTCTCTACCTTACTACCTGCCTGCCTCTCTACCTGCCTGCCTCTCTACCTGCCTGTCTCTCTACCTACCTGTCTCTCTACCTTACTACCTTTCTATCTGCCTGCCTCTCTCACTCTGCCTGCCTCTCTCTCTGTCTCACTCTGCCTGCCTCTCTACCTGCCTGTCTACCTGCCTGACTCTTTACCAGCCTGTCTCTCTACCTGCCTGCCTCTCTACCTTACCATCTGCCTGCCCGTTTCTCTCTCTACCTGCCTACCTCTCTCTACCTGCCTGCCTCTCTACCTTACTACCTTTCTATCTGCCTGCATCTCTACCTGCCCGTCTCTCTACCTGCCTGTCTCTCTACCTGCCTGCATGCTTCTCTACCTGCCTGCCTGTCTCTCTACCTGCATGCCTCTCTGCCTGCCTGCCTCTCTACCTGCCTGTCTCTCTCTCTACCTGCCTGCATGCCTCTCTACCTGCCTGCCGCTCTACCTGCCTGCCGCTCTACCTGCCTGCCGCTCTACCTGCCTGCCTCTCTACCTGCCTGCCTCTCTACCTGCCTGCCTCTCTACCTGCCTGCCTTACTACCTCTCTACCTCTCTACCTGCCTGCCTCTCTACCTGCCTGTCTCTCTACCTGCCTGTCTCTCTACCTGCCTGTCTCTCTACCTGCCTGTCTCTCTATCTGCCTACCTCTCTATCTGCCTACCTCTCTACCTGCCTGTCTCTCTACCTGCCTGTCTCTCTATCTGCCTGTCCTTCTACCTACCTTTTTATATTTTTAACCTTTATTTAACTAGGCAAGTCAGTTAAGAACAAATTCTTATTTACAATGACGGCCTACCAGGGAACAGGGGCAGAATGACAGATTTTTACCTTGTCAGCTCAGGGATTTGATCCAGTAACCTTTCAGTTTAACAACGCTCTAACCACTAGGCTACCTGCCACCTCTTTGCCTGCCTGCCTGCCTCACTTCCTAGCTGCTTGTCTCTCAAAGCTCTTCTCTCTCTCTCTGCTTTGTCCTCAGTCATGCTCCCCTGCACTCGCTGCCCGCTGGCGCCACCTGCTGGTGACAACACACTGCAGCCTGACGGCTTTCACACAGTGCCGCTGTAATGACCACTTGGTTTAGCCACATCTTCCTTTCTCTCTCTCTCCCTCCCTCTCTTCCCATCTCCCTCTCTCTCTCTCTCTTTCCATCTATCTCTCTCTCTCTTTCCATCTCTCTCTCCATTTCTCCATCTCTCTCCCTCTCTCTCTTTCTCTCCTCTTTCCATCTCTCTCTCTCCCTTTCTCCATCTCTCTCCCTCTCCCTCTCTCTTTCCACATCTCTCTCTCTCTCTCCCTCTCTCTCTCTCTTTCCATCTCTCTCTCTCGCTATATCCATCTTTCTCTCTCTGGTAAATATTGCTAGGAGATATATAATGTGTTGCTATGGTGATCAGCTCATGGGTTTTTTGCAGTAAGACAGGGACATACTGGTGCACAGGGAGGTCTGAAGATAACTGTGTGTGTGTGAGAGAGAGAGATAGAGAGAGAGATGGAATGAGAGGAGAGAGAGAGATGGAATGAGAGGAGAGAGAGAGGAGAGAGAGAGAGATGGGATGAGAGGAGAGAGAGGAGGAAAGAGAGAGAGAGAGATGGAATGAGAGGAGAGAGAGAGAATGAGAGGAGAGAGAGAGAGAGGAAGAGAAAGAGAGAGAGAGAGAATGAGAGGATGAGAGGAGAGAGAAAGAGACAGAATGAGAGGACGAGAGAGAGAGAGATGGAAGAGAAAGAGAGAGAATGAGAGGATGAGAGGAGAGAGAGAATGAGAGAATGAGAGGGGGAGAAATATATGTTAGAAGAGAACAGATTCAGATAGAAGTGAATTATTACCAGTCTTCTCATTCATACCACACACCCACTGCTCTGACACTGTCTGTGTGTGACTGCAAAGGAAGACACACACAGTTATCTTCTCTCTCGGATTCTATGTGTGACTGCAGGCCTGTTTCTGTCTGTGTGACTGCAGGCCTGTTTCTGTGTGTCTGTGTGACTGCAGGCCTGTTTCTGTGTGTCTGTGTGACTGCAGGCCTGTTTCTGTCTGTGTGACTGCAGGCCTGTTTCTGTGTGTCTGTGTGACTGCAGGCCTGTTTCTGTGTGTCTGTGTGACTGCAGGCCTGTTTCTGTGTGTCTGTGTGACTGCAGGCCTGTTTCTGTGTGTCTGTGTTACTGCAGGCCTGTTTCTGTGTGTCTGTGTGACTGCAGGCCTGTTTCTGTGTGTCTGTGTGACTGCAGGCCTGTTTCTATGTGTCTGTGTGACTGCAGGCCTGTTTCTGTGTGTCTGTGTGACTGCAGGCCTGTTTCTGTCTGTGTGACTGCAGGCCTGTTTCTGTGTGTCTGTATGACTGCAGGCTTGTTTCTGTCTGTGTGACTGTAGGCCTGTTTATGTGTGTGTGACTGCAGGCCTGTTTCTGTCTGTGTGACTGCAGGCCTGTTTCTGTGTGTCTGTGTGACTGCAGGCCTGTTTCTGTGTGTCTGTGTGACTGCAGGCCTGTTTCTGTGTGTCTGTGTTACTGCAGGCCTGTTTCTGTGTGTCTGTGTGACTGCAGGCCTGTTTCTGTGTGTCTGTGTGACTGCAGGCCTGTTTCTATGTGTCTGTGTGACTGCAGGCCTGTTTCTGTGTGTCTGTGTGACTGCAGGCCTGTTTCTGTCTGTGTGACTGCAGGCCTGTTTCTGTGTGTCTGTATGACTGCAGGCTTGTTTCTGTCTGTGTGACTGTAGGCCTGTTTCTGTGTGTGTGACTGCAGGCCTGTTTCTGTGTGTCTGTGTGACTGCAGGCCTGTTTCTGTGTGTCTGTGTGACTGCAGGCCTGTTTCTGTGTGTCTGTGTGACTGCAGGCCTGTTTCTGTGTGTGTGTGTGTGTGTGTGTGTGTGTGTGTGTGTGTGTGTGTGTGTGTGTGTGTGTGTGTGTGTGTGTGTCCTCTAGTGTGTATTAAAGGCCTACACTCTGGGGAGAATTTAACCTCTCCTCTCCTCCCTCCCCTCTAGCTGGTCTCTCCTCTCCTCCCTCCCCTCTAGCTGGTCTCTCCTCCCCTCTAGCTGGTCTCTCCTCCCCTCTAGCTGGTCTCTCCTCTCCTCTCCTCCCTCCCCTCTAGCTGGTCTCTCCTCCCCTCTAGCTGGTCTCTCCTCTCCTCTCCTCCCCTCCCTCCCCTCTAGCTGGTCTCTCCTCCCCTCTAGCTGGTCTCTCCTCTCCTCCCCTCCCTCCCCTCTAGCTGGTCTCTCCTCTCCTCCCCTCCCTCCCCTCTAGCTGGTCTCTCCTCTCCTCCCTCCCTCCCCTCGAGCTGGTCTCTCCTCTCCTCCCCTCCCTCCCCTCTAGCTGGTCTCTCCTCTCCTCCCCTCCCTCCCCTCTAGCTGGTCTCTCCTCTCCTCCCTCCCTCCCCTCTAGCTGGTCTCTCCTCCCCTCTAGCTGGTCTCTCCTCCCCTCGAGCTGGTCTCTCCTCTCCTCCCCTCCCTCCCCTCTAGCTGGTCTCTCCTTCCCTCTAGCTGGTCTCTCCTCTCCTCCCATCCCTCCCCTCTAGCTGGTCTCGCCTCTCCTCCCCTCCCTCCCCTGTAGCTGGTCTCTCCTCTCCTCCCCTCCCCTCCCCTCCCTCCCCTCTAGCTGGTCTCTCCTCCCTCCCTCCCCTCTAGCTGGTCTCTCCTCTCTGGAGAAGCATCCTCAGTCTGTCTTATTGGTCTCTAGGCACCGGAGTGTTAGTGAGTGAGTGTGTGTGAGTGAGTGTGAGTGTGTGAGTGAGTTAAGTGGTGTAGCATCATTGATCACCAGCAGTCTGCGGTTAAGGACCCTGATGGACACACACACACTCTCTCTCTGTAACGGTTCAGTGATCACACCATCTCTCTCTCTCTCCGCCAGCTCTCCGGACCAGACACAGTGTGTGGTGATATCTGCTCTGGCCAGATGGCCGTCACGTTGGGCTATTCTAGAACACAGACACGGCTGTGTCTCTCATGGCAGAGTCCCTCAATCCAATAGATGAAGTGATTTCACCAGATAAAGAGCTGCCTTGTGTTCCTTCAGCTGATACTGAGAATGACAAGGATAGGGGGAGGAAGAGGAGAGGAGAGGAGAGGAGAGGAGAGGAGAGGAGAGGAGAGAAGAGGAGAGGAGAGGAGAGGAGAGGAGAGGAGAGGAGAGGAGAGGAGAGGAGAGGAGAGGAGAGGAGAGGAGAGGAGAGGAGAGGAGAGGAGAGAAGAGGAGAGAAGAGGAGAGAAGAGGAGAGGAGAGGAGGACAGTGAATGAAACTGTCTGCGTATCCATGGCTGTGTTGTGTCACTAGGTGGGTTTCCATCTGTTGGAATCGGCTAAACAACCCAGAAGGCTTTGGAATGTGTTTGATGGAGGAGAGGAGAGCGATGTGTTGATACAGGGAAAACAGATGGATATCTGTGGATTAGGTGAAGGAGGGGTTGAGGTCAGGAGGAGAGGAGAGTGATGTGTTGATACAGGGAAGACAGATGGATATCTGTGGATTAGGTGAAGGAGGGGTTGAGGTCAGGAGGTGAGGGGTGAGGTCAGTTCCCCTTAAGGGAGTCATCAGGGTTGGTATCTGGTTACCTTCTTTCCTGTGGAGCCATAAACTGTAAGGAGGAGGAGTGTATGAAGTAGGATTCATATAAACTGTGAGGAGGAGTGTATGAAGTAGGATTCATATAAACTGTGAGGAGGAGTGTATGAAGTAGGATTCATATAAACTGTGAGGAGGAGGAGTGTATGGAGTAGGATTCATATAAACTGTAAGGAGGAGGAGTGTATGAAGTAGGATTCATATAAACTATAAGGAGGAGTGTATGAAGTAGGATTCATATAAACTGTGAGGAGGAGTGTATGAAGTAGGATTCATATAAACTGTGAGGAGTAGTGTATGAAGTAGGATTCATATAAACTGTAAGGAGGAGGAGTGTATGAAGTAGGATTCATATAAACTGTGATGAGGAGTGTATGAAGTAGGATTCATATAAACTGTGAGGAGGAGTGTATGAAGTAGGATTCATATAAACTGTGAGGAGTAGTGTATGAAGTAGGATTCATATAAACTGTAAGGAGGAGGAGTGTATGAAGTAGGATTCATATAAACTATAAGGAGGAGTGCATGAAGTAGGATTCATATAAACCGTAAGGAGGAGGAGTGTATGAAGTAGGATTCATATAAACTATAAGGAGGAGTGTATGAAGTAGGATTCATATAAACTGTGAGGAGGAGGAGTGTATGAAGTAGGATTCATATAAACTGTGAGGAGGAGGAGTGTATGAAGTAGGATTCATATAAACTGTGAGGAGGAGGAGTGTATGAAGTAGGATTCATATAAACTGTGAGGAGGAGGAGTGTATGGAGTAGGATTCATATAAACTGTAAGGAGGAGGAGTGTATGAAGTAGGATTCATATAAACTATAAGGAGGAGTGTATGAAGTAGGATTCATATAAACTGTGAGGAGGAGTGTATGAAGTAGGATTCATATAAACTGTGAGGAGTAGTGTATGAAGTAGGATTCATATAAACTGTAAGGAGGAGGAGTGTATGAAGTAGGATTCATATAAACTGTGATGAGGAGTGTATGAAGTAGGATTCATATAAACTGTGAGGAGGAGTGTATGAAGTAGGATTCATATAAACTGTGAGGAGTAGTGTATGAAGTAGGATTCATATAAACTGTAAGGAGGAGGAGTGTATGAAGTAGGATTCATATAAACTATAAGGAGGAGTGCATGAAGTAGGATTCATATAAACCGTAAGGAGGAGGAGTGTATGAAGTAGGATTCATATAAACTATAAGGAAGAGTGTATGAAGTAGGATTCATATAAACTGTGAGGAGGAGGAGTGTATGAAGTAGGATTCATATAAACTGTGAGGAGGAGGAGTGTATGAAGTAGGATTCATATAAACTGTGAGGAGGAGGAGTGTATGAAGTAGGATTCATATAAACTGTGAGGAGGAGGAGTGTATGAAGTAGGATTCATATAAACTGTGAGGAGGAGTGTATGAAGTAGGATTCATATAAACTGTAAGGAGGAGGAGTGTATGAAGTAGGATTCATATAAACTGTGAGGAGGAGTGTATGAAGTAGGATTCATATAAACTGTAAGGAGGAGGAGTGTATGAAGTAGGATTCATATAAACTATAAGGAGGAGTGTATGAAGTAGGATTCATATAAACTGTGAGGAGGAGTGTATGAAGTAGGATTCATATAAACTGTAAGGAGGAGTGTATGAAGTAGGATTCATATAAACTGTGAGGAGGAGTGTATGAAGTAGGATTCATATAAACTGTAAGGATGAGAAGTGTATGAAGTAGGATTCATATAAACTGTAAGGAGGAGGAGTGTATGAAGTCGGATTCATATAAACTGTAAGGAGGAGTGTATGAAGTAGGATTCATATAAACTGTGAGGAGGAGGAGTGTATGAAGTAGGATTCATATAAACTGTAAGGAGGAGGAGTGTATGAAGTAGGATTCATATAAACTGTAAGGAGGAGTGTATGAAGTAGGATTCATATAAACTGTTAGGAGGAGGAGTGTATCAAGTAGGATGCAGATAAACTGTGATGAGGAGGAGTGTATGAAGTAGGATGCAGATAAACTGTGATGTCTGAAATGTTTGGGGGTCTGAATACAGCTGTACAGAACCTTTGGGAAGAATTAAACTTGGTTAAAGCTTCTCTAGTGTCCGTGGGTTATTTACTCTGGAAAATAAGAACCTAACACATCCAATTGGTGACAGATTTACATTCAAATATTCTAAAATCTGATCATTTTCCCTCCAGTGATGTGTTTCCACAAAATGTACTATTTCGCTTAAGTTTTCATGTAGTGAATAAAAATGGAAATTTCAGTGCGTTTCCATATCATCCCGTTGTGTTTTAGCAGAGGTACTTGGTCTTGGAACATGTTCTCTAGCCAACAGCTCTCAGATACAGTGCAGGTAAGCTCAGCAGGTAGGCTGTGCAGGTAGGCTGTGCAGGCAGACTGTGCAGGTAGGCAGTGCAGGTAGACCATGCAGGTAGGCTGTGCAGGTAGACTCTGCGGGTAGGATGTGTGGGTAGGCTGTGCAGGTAGACTCAGCAGGTAGGCGCTGCAGGTAGGATGTGTTGGTAGGCTGTGCAGGCCGGCTGTGTGGGTAGGCTGTGTAGGTAGTCCATATGGGTAGGCCGTGTGGGTAGGTGGTATGGGTAGGCTGTGTGGGAAGGCTGTATGGATAGGCTGTGTCGGTAGGCAGTGTAGGTAGGCTGTGCGGGTAGGCTGTGCCGGTAGACTCAGCAGGTAGGCTCTGCAGGTAGGATGTGTTGGTAGGCTGTGCAGGCAGGCTGTGTGGGTAGCCTGTGTAGGTAGTCCATATGGGTAGGCAGTGTGGGTAGGCTGTGTGGGTAGGCTGTGTGGGTTGTCAGTATGGGTAGGCTGTGTGGGTAGGCTGTGTGGGTAGGCTGTGTGGGTAGTCTGTGTGGGTAGGCTGTATGGGTAGGCTGTCTTGGTAGGCTGTATGGGTAGGCTGTGTGGGTAGACTGTATGGGTAGGCTGTGTGGGTAGGCTGTATGGGTAGGCTGTATGGGTAGGCTGTGTGGGTAGGCTGTGTGGGTAGGCTGTATGGGTAGGCTGTATGGGTAGGCTGTGTGGGTAGGCTGTGTGGGTAGGCAGTGTGGGTAGGCTGTATGGGTAGGCAGTGTGGGTAGGCTGTATGGGTAGGCAGTGTGGGTAGGCTATATGGGTAGGTTGTATGGGTAGGCTGTGTGGGTAGGCTGTGTGGGTAGGCTGTATGGGTAGGCTGTGTGGGTAGGCTGTATGGGTAGGCTGTGTGGGTAGGCTGTGTGGGTAGGCTGTATGGGTAGGCAGTGTGGGTAGGCTGTGTGGGTAGGCTGTATGGGTAGGCTGTGTGGGTAGGCTGTGTGGGTAGGCTGTATGGGTAGGCTGTGTGGGTAGGCTGTGTGGGTAGGCTAGTCTACATGATGAGATTATTATGGATAAGAGAGATATTATTTTATTTGTCAAATGGCAACCAAGCATCAGTCATCATGTCACCAGAATAAGACCCTCAGAATGTATTGGAACGGAGCAGTGTGAGTGTGTGTCTGTGAGTGTGTGTCTGTGTGTGTGTGTCTGTGTGTGTGTGTCGTGAGTGTGTGTGTGTCTGTGCGTGTCGTGAGTGTGTGTCCGTGAGTGTGTGTCTGTGTGTGTGTGTCGTGAGTGTGTGTGTGTCTGTGCGTGTCGTGAGTGTGTGTCCTTGAGTGTGTGTAAGTGAGTGTGTGTCTGTGTGTGTGTCGTGAGTGTGTGTGTCGTGAGTGTGTGTGCGTCTGTGCGTGTCGTGAGTGTGTGTCCGTGAGTGTGTGTAAGTGAGTGTGTGTAAGTGAGTGTGTGTCTGTCTGTGTGTGTGTCTGTGCGTGTCGTGAGTGTGTGTAAGTGAGTGTGTGTCTGTGTGTGTGTCGTGAGTGTGTGTGTCGTGAGTGTGTGTGTGTCTGTGCGTGTCGTGAGTGTGTGTCCGTGAGTGTGTGTAAGTGAGTGTGTGTAAGTGAGTGTGTGTCTGTGTGTGTGTCGTGAGTGTCGTGAGTGTGTGTAAGTGAGTGTGTGTCCGTGAGTGTGTGTAAGTGAGTGTGTGTCCGTGAGTGTGTGTCGTGAGTGTGTGTGTGTGTCTGTGTCACTGTCCTGGAGTGTGTGGGGAAAAGATGAGTATTGGACAGCCTTAGAGCAAAAACTACATTCTGATCTTCTGCCCAGAAAGGAACAATATCTGATCTGTTGGTTCCAAAGAACAATTAGTGGAAACAAATGAGAATTGGGTACTGTGTAAATGTAGCCCTACGGTCAACAGGACCAGGCTTAGTGACTGTGGATCAGACTAGAGAAGACATGGCTATACCAGGTCTAGTGACTGTATATCTATACCAGGTCTAGTAACTGTATATCTATACCAGGCTTAGTGACTGTAGATCAGACTAGAGAAGACATGGCTATACCAGGTCTAGTGACTGTATATCTATACCAGGTCTAGTAACTGTATATCTATACCAGGCTTAGTGACTGTAGATCAGACTAGAGAAGACATGGCTATACCAGGTCTAGTGACTGTATATCTATACCAGGTCTAGTAACTGTATATCTATACCAGGCTTAGTGACTGTAGATCAGACTAGAGAAGACATGGCTATACCAGGTCTAGTGACTGTATATCTATACCAGGTCTAGTAACTGTATATTTATACCAGGCTTAGTGACTGTAGATCAGACTAGAGAAGACATGGCTATACCAGGTCTAGTGACTGCATATCTATACCAGGTCTAGTAACTCTATATCTATACCAGGTCTAGTCAATGTAGATCAGACTAGAGAAGACATGTCTATACCAGGTCTAGTAACTGTATATCTATACCAGGTCTAGTCACTGTTTATCTATACCAGGTCTAGTCACTGTATATATCGACGAGAGAAGACATGTCTATACCAGGTCTAGTCACTGTATATCTATACCAGGTCTAGTCACTGTAGATCAGACTAAAGAAGACATGTCTATACCAGGTCTAGTAACTGTATATCTATACCAGGTTAAGTAACTGTATATCTATACCAGGTCTAGTCACTGTTTATCTTTACCAGGTCTAGTCACTGTATATATCGACGAGAGAAAACATGTCTATACCAGGTCTAGTCACTGTATATCTATACCAGGTCTAGTAACTGTATATCTACACCAGGTCTAGTAACTATATCTACACCAGGTCTAGTAACTGTATATCTATACCAGAAGACATTGAACATGTCCAAAAGCCTGAGGCCAGAGCAGTAAAATTATAAAATCACCATATTTCTTAGTAACTATCCATTTCTAAGCTCTGAAGTGTTTAGAGGGCTACGGATTTCATTTGGTGTGGAAGAAAAAGCAGTCAAATTACCATATTTCTTAGTAACTATCCATTTCTAAGCTCTGAAGTGTTTAGAGGGCTACAGTTTTCATTTGGTGTGGAAGAAAAAGCAGTAAAATGATCATATTTCTAACCGTTTCTAAGCCCTCTGTGCAGTGTGATATGGATGGGGGGGGGGAGTGGCCTGTGGCTGTTGTCAGAGGAGACAGGAGATTCTGTGGTGACTGTTGTCTGAGGAGACTCCGTGGTGTCTGAGATGGGTGGTGATGTTGGTCTCTGCCACCCCCATGTGGCATGAAGGTGAACTGTGGTGGCACTGTTGTTGCGGACTGTTTCTGTCGATGTCTTTTGTTTACATCTTCGGTTCCCCAAGCGGCTTGACGATGCTCCTACCGCCAACACACGGTTACAACACATCAAGCTCCCGTCGGCACACGAACTAAACATAACTCAGGGAAAGTGGCTTTGGATAATTGTTTTGTTATCCTGTAACAATAATGTGACGGTTCAATTGTTAAAAACAGATTCATCCTCAGACTCAGTTCATAGTTAAAAACAGTGATGGAATTGAAGGACTTTGGGCACCTGCCAGCCGGGCTAGTAGACTGCAATTAATACTAGCCTGGTCTAAACAACACTGGCCAGCCGGGTTAGTAGACCGCAAGTAATACTAGCCTGGTCTAAAAAGCACTGCACAGCCGGGCTAGTAGACCACAATTAATACTAGCCTGGTCTAAACAGCACTGCACAGCCGGGCTAGTAGACCACAATTAATACTAGCCTGGTCTAAACAGCACTGCACAGCCGGGCTAGTAGACCACAATACTAGCCTGGTCTAAACAGCACCGGCCAGCCGGGCTAGTCGACTGCAATTAATACTAGCCTGGTCTAAACAACACTGGCCAGCCGGGCTAGTAGACCGCAAGTAATACTAGCCTGGTCTAAAAAGCACTGCACAGCCAGGCTAGTAGACCACAATTAATACTAGCCTGGTCAACATTCAGGTCCAAAATATGTGCCATGCAATACATAAGACATTTCACTGGCAACCGGGCTAGTTTGGTACATTTACTACTAGCCTGGTCTGAACAGTACTATCCCCAGGCTAGTTTGGTACATTTACTACTAGCCTGGTCTGAACAGTACTATCCCCAGGCTAGTTTGGTACATTTACTACTAGCCTGGTCTGAACAGTACTATCCCCATGCTAGTTTGGTACATTTACTACTAGCCTGGTCTGAACAGTACTATCCCCATGCTAGTTTGGTACATTTACTACTAGCCTGGTCTGAACAGTACTATCCCCAGGCTAGTTTGGTACATTTACTACTAGCCTGGTCTGAACAGTACTATCCCCAGGCTAGTTTGGTACATTTACTACTAGCCTGGTCTGAACAGTACTATCCCCAGGCTAGTTTGGTACATTTACTACTAGCCTGGTCTGAACAGTACTATCCCCAGGCTAGTTTGGTACATTTACTACTAGCCTGGTCTGAACAGTACTATCCCCAGGCTAGTTTGGTACATTTACTACTAGCCTGGTCTAAACAGTACCAGCCCCAGGCTAGCGGGCTAGCTTAATGTTCATCCCTGATATAAAAGAGAAACATTAAAAACGGTTCATAGTTAAAAGCTTGGTTTGTTTAATGCCAGAATCATTATTTTACTTTTTAAACAATTCAATGGTTTTGCATTTCTTTTTTTTCTTTTTTTTTACAATATGTACCACATGTATGTCTGCATCATACAACAGCAGCACCTAGTTGTCATAATGTATATACACAGTAAATAAGAGAAGAATTAGGGTTAAAGGTTAGAGCGAGACAGGAAGAGCTATGGGGGGGCTTTATAAAACAGAAATACACATGAATCCAGTCAGGATTGTGCTGAACGAACACACACACACACACACGTGCTGGCGGACACACACCCCAGAACTTCCCGCTGTGCCAGAGATAGCAGCTTCCTCAAAGGCAAAGACAAGTCAAACACACACACTTAGTGGCAGTTCTGTCCAACACACACGCATCGAGAGGAGGGCGACAAGAGCCACAGACGCAGTCGCATGAGAGGAGGGGAGGGGCTACTATACAGGAAGGCTTCTAGGCCTCAGGACCCCAACTCTCTTCAACACACCTCTAGTAACGGGGAGGGGTTCCCCACCTAGCCCACCACTCAGAACACATGGCCAACACAGTCTCATCCCAGTGGTCTAGACAGGCTGCTGGTGAGCTACCAGTCTGTTTGTGCTATCATTCCAAGTCCTTGTCATGCCAACCATGAGGAAAGGAGGGAACACAGGAAGAAGGGATGACAGAGGGAGGAGGGATAAGTGGATTTTTAATCATTTACATTTTTCTTTATTTGAAAGCAACAGAGGTGGAGGGACCAGGTTGGGAGGGTTTGATTGGCCGGCCTGGTGCATGAGTCATCATCCAATCAGCTCGACCGCGACAGCAAAGTAGAAATATCTGGTATGCGTGGCGTGTGTAATTTGTGTGTGTGTGAGAAACGTGCCTTGAGCGTGTGTGTATGCATCATCGGTGTGCGTGCGTGATATCCGGGATACTCAGAGCATCCGGTTGCGTTTATGGGTGGGCGAGTCTGTGATGACATCACTGCACTGGGCAGATGCCCTCTTCCTATTGGCAGCAGCGGTTGCCGCGGCGTTCTCCAAATGGAGCGCCATCTCCTCGGCGATGAAGGTGTTCAGGTCGACGTCGTGGAGACCGTTCCTACGGTTACGACCCAGCTGCGGAGTGACGGGGCTGTCGCGTGTTAGGTGCGTCGGAGAGCCAGGGGCACCGGAACGAACGGATATACTGGCCATCGCCCCACTCAGGCCTGGAGGGGAATTATAACACAGGAGTCAGTAAAAATTAAGCAGTGTCTCTCCACATCTACCCAGACACCAAAATATTAGAGAGAGAGGTGGGAGAGAGAGAGAGAGGGGGGAGAATCCCAATTGAATGTAATTTAAATCAGTTCCGTGGTTGCCATTGCGCCATGAACAGGGCAGAGAGCTCCTGTACATTGTTTTAAACATCTTTTTGAATTACTTCTTGAATGTTTGAGCTACAATATCTGGTGGATTTGACCTACGGAGTTTCTGGACTAATGGCCATTCAGTCAGTGTTTGGCTAGGCAGCTAGCTGGACTAATGGCCAGTCAGTCAGTGTTTGGCTAGGCAGCTAGCTGGACTAATGGCCAGTCAGTCAGGGTTTGGCTAGGTAGCTAGCTGGACTAATGGCCATTCAGTCAGTGTTTGGCTTGGCTAGGTAGCTAGCTGGACTAATGGCAAGCCAGCTTGTCTTGGCTAGGTAGTCAGCTAGCTGGACTAATGGCCATTCAGTCAGGGTTGGGGTTGGCTTGGCTAGGTAGCTAGCTGGACTAATGGCCAGTCAGTTTTTGGCTAGGAGGCTAGCTGGAGTAATGGCCAGTCAGTCAGGGTTTGGCTAGGCAGCTAGCTGGACTAACGACCAGTCAGTTTGTTAGGCTAGGTAGTTAGCTAGCTGGTCTAATGGCCAGTCAGTCAGTCAGTGTTTGGCTAGGTAGCTAGCTGGACTAATGGCCAGTCAGTCAGTGTTTGGCTAGGTAGCTAGCTGGACTAATGGCCAGTCAGTCAGTGTTTGGCTAGGTAGCTAGCTGGACTAATGGCCAGTCAGTCAGTGTTTGGCTAGGTAGCTAGCTGGACTAATGGCCAGTCAGTCAGGGTTTGGCGAGGTAGCTTGCTGGATTAAATGGCCAGTCAGTCAGTGTTTGGCTAGGCAGCTAGCTGGACTAATGGCCAGTTAGTCAGTGTTTGGCTAGGAGGCTAGCTGGACTAATGGCCAGTCAGTCAGTGTTTGGCTAGGCAGCTAGCTGGACTAACGGCCAGTCAGTTTGTTAGGCTAGGTAGTTAGCTGGCTATGTGATCATTTGAATGATGTTTCCATGAACGATATGGCCTGTGGTGGGAGGAGTTGAGAGAGGCCTCGTAAAGGGACTGTGTGTCTGTCTCACCGTGCAGTGCGATGGCCTCTCTGAAGGGCTGCAGGTCAGCCTCGACAGACGACCCGCTCTCCGTGGGCGGCGGCCTGCTGGGTGACATCACAGAGAGGGCGTGGCCGTGTTTGGGCATCTGTGCGTCGCGACGGGGGTTGCGTGGGGGCGGGGCCTTGCCACACAAAAAGCTGATGAGGTCCTCCCTCCTGATGTTTCTCCTCCTCTTCTTCACCCAGGCCAGCACGTCTTTATTACGACGCTGGTACGACCGCTGGATCCCCAACTCATAGCTCTGCTGCTGGGACTCTAGTGACTCTGTTAGGGGGGAGAGAGAGAGAGAGGAGGGAGAGAGGTTGGTACCCTCCCTGGGTGTAGTTGACTTTACCAGTGTGTTACAGACTATGAAGACCAGTCAGTCAGTAGCTGTGTCCATAGCAGACGACCAGCAACACAGAATAGATAAATCAAGTCATTTACCACATTAACATTACAGGTTGCATTAGTCTCCAAGACGTTTACATAATGACTTACTGCACCTATAGCAGGTAGAATTAGTCTCCAAGACGTTTACATAATGACTTACTGCACTAATAGCAGGTAGAATTAGTCTCCAAGACGTTTACATAATGACTTACTGCACTAATAGCAGGTAGAATTAGTCTCCAAGACGTTTACATAATGACTTACTGCACTAATAGCAGGTAGAATTAGTCTCCAAGACGTTTACATAATGACTTACTGCAGTAATAGCAGGTAGCATTAGTCTCCAAGACGTTTACATAATGACTTACTGCACTAATAGCAGGTAGCATTAGTCTCCAAGACGTTTAAATAATGACTTACTGCGCAAATAGCAGGTAGAATTAGTCTCCAAGACATTACCATAATGACTTACTGCGCTAACAGCATTAATCTCCAAAATGTTTACATAATGACTTACTGCAGTAATAGCAGGTAGCATTAGTCTCCAAGACGTTTACATAATGACTTACTGCAGTAATAGCAGGTAGCATTAGTCTCCAAGACCTTTACATAATGATTTACTGCGCTAACAGCATTAATCTCAAATGTTTACATAATGACTTCCTGCAGTAATAGCAGGTAGCATTAGTCTCCAAGTTGTTTACATAATGACTTACTGCACTAATAGCAGGTAGAATTAGTCTCCAAGACGTTTACATAATGACTTACTGCAGTAATAGCAGGTAGCATTAGTCTCCAAGACGTTTACATAATAACTTACTGCACTAATAGCAGGTAGCATTAGTCTCCAAGACGTTTAAATAATGACTTACTGCGCAAATAGCAGGTAGAATTAGTCTCCAAGACATTACCATAATGACTTACTGCGCTAACAGCATTAATCTCCAAAATGTTTACATAATGACTTACTGCAGTAATAGCAGGTAGCATTAGTCTCCAAGACGTTTACATAATGACTTACTGCAGTAATAGCAGGTAGCATTAGTCTCCAAGACCTTTACATAATGATTTACTGCGCTAACAGCATTAATCTCAAATGTTTACATAATGACTTCCTGCAGTAATAGCAGGTAGCATTAGTCTCCAAGTTGTTTACATAATGACTTACTGCACTAATAGCAGGTAGCATTAGTCTCCAAGACGTTTACATAATGACTTACTGCACTAAAAGCAGGTAGAATTAGTCTAAGACGTTTACATAATGACTTACTGCACTAACAGCATTAATCTCCAAAATGTTTACATAATGACTTACTGCAGTAATAGCAGGTAGCATTAGTCTCCAATACATTACCATAATGACTTACTGCGCTAACAGCATTAATCTCCAAAATGTTTACATAATGACTTACTGCACTAATAGCAGGTAGAATTAGTCTCCAAGACGTTTACATAATGACTTCCTGCAGTAATAGCAGGTAGCATTAGTCTCCAAGATGTTTACATAATGACTTACTGCACTAACAGCAGGTAGAATTAGTCTCCAAGACGTTTACATAATGACTTACTGCACTAATAGCATTGAGACTGAGCTCAATAGAAACATCCTCACCCCTGACTCTCACACACATGCATACAGGGTTGTATTTAACAACGCACACTGTGGAACGCATCTTGCAATGGAAAACAAAAACAAGCATTTTATATTGGACAGGTTCCCCACATTGGAATATTCGCTTGCATTTCATCCCTAGTGAACAGGACCCTGGTGGTCTAGCGACAGCACGGAGTATGGGTGTGTGGCTAGGGAAGAGAGGAGGGAAAGGGTTAGGGTGTGGGTGGTAGACTGTTGTCATTCATCTGAGTGTCCCCGGGGAAACCATGTTAGCAGCAGGGAGTTCATAGCCTGGTAAAACACAGACACTCACACAGCCAAGACAAAAACACACAATAAAACAAGTTAAACTCAGCATTAGTTACCTTTGTAGAGGTTGGTGACGGCAGTAGCTGCGTTCTGGAAAGGAACCCAGAGAGACAGCCCCTGTTGTTGACAAACTCTGTCTGAAAACACAAACAGGAAATGTTTACAATCAAAGAAACTGGACATTCACAATACCAATATATGCCATTAATTCCATACTTGTGTCTAACACACGTCATCGACTGACAAGACTGCGACTGTGCCGGGCCAGCATAACTTTGAATAGACAACTTTCTATACTTGACCCTTCAACTTGTTTCAGCTTGGCTAAGCAACGCCATTTTGTCTGACTGAGCTGCATCAGTCTGACTTCACTGTGTTTATATGCCTTAGACCAAACCTATGGCAAAAAAAGCAGCGACAGTTATCTAGCTAGCTGAACACTGGCTTGGGCCATAACGGGCAAAACTACTCTAGTTATGCCGGCATAGTGGTTGTTTTACTGAAGATGTGAATGTAGAATACACCCTCAATATTTGTGATGACTGGTAGACTAACGTTAGTTATCTAGAATAACAATTATATAGTACCTCGGATAGCTAACATTAGTCATAATCCAATCGCCATTTTGTCCTAGTAACGCATTGTCAGCGTTATAATTCACCTCATCCTTAAATTGATAGGCCAGACTAGGTGAATGGTCAAGTGTTGTAATGTGCCAAGCAGACCGAGTGTAGAGACAACAGAAACAGCTTGGTCGTAAATAGCAAATAGTTATTTTCAACACAAGAACTCCTCCCTGCGCTTCGCCATTTTGTGCTGCTAACGGCGTTACGGCTAGACTGTAAGTTAACTCGAGACAAATGTGCAAAACTCGACATTTAATATATTTTTTTAAATGATTGAACAAAGAAATGCAATCACTTGAACGATGTACAGCGGTCAAAATATATTACAAAGTTGTATCTATGATATCTTTAGTTAGTTCCGAGCTAGCTACAGTACTGTTACTGGCCAACTGACAAGTTCCTGGACCTGATATGAGCGAACGTAAACTAGCTAGCTAAGTTAGCAGCCAGTTAACGTCGACAAGCTAGCAGGGGTTAAGATGACAATCTGTACATCATTCTTGGACAATGTTAGTTATTTTATATATTAACTACATTTCTAACAGACTACAAGTAGGGTCTAAAATGGTTGCCAACAAAAACAGCAAGCTAGATAGCGTTAATGCCCTTTGTAGCCTTGCCACTCGAGTCTGATAGCTGCCAATTAGCAAAAAGCTATCTTAGTTAGCTAATGCTAGCTAGTTGTTAGTGAAGTATTCGGACCTTTGTATAGCTGGGCGACCGCAGTGGCGGAATTTTGGAAAAGATGCCATAGTTTCTGCTGACTTTGCTCCGACTCCTCCTCGCTTGGCTCCTCTTGCTCCGCCTCGGCCAAACACTGCCGCTCCCATTTGGAGAACCAATGTTCGGGACCGTGCTCCTGGATCTCCGCTTCGCCCTCCTCCTTCTTCTTCTCCTCCATAATAAATCGCAATTAAGCGTCTATTACGTTACGGTTTATTATATGTGACCCCGTTTTTTCCCCCCCTTATAGATGTGAATACTAATCGGATGATTAGTAACGAGCCGTAGAAACGCTCAAAAACAGCTGTTGTTCAAGCTAGATCCGCATTGTGAAAACATTGGGTGGCTAAACGCTAGCTAGCTAGTCGTCATCGCCCCGGTTCTAAACAAACTGAAGGAGTCGTCGACAGAAAAAACATGTAAACTTGCTTGTTAACAAAACCCCGCCTATTTCGCACCATGCTAAAGAACGATTGGCCACAGTGGTGCTTAGGCGTGGTTCTGCGAATTATCCTCAAATCTTCATTGGATGTAGGGGAAGAGAACGTCATAGAACAACAATGTTGATCCTGCCCCTGACTGTCAAACGGTCTCTGTCCAGAGGGAACCGTGTTGTCAGGTTCCTTGGGATGGCCCTACACCATGCAAGTTGACGTTTAACATGGTTAAGGTTATGCTTAGGGTTGTTAGGGTTTAGTGTATGGACGTCCCAAAGATCCCAGATAACTATCCGCGGGGGTGGAAGTTTACAAACTATATTATTTAGCCTCAAATTCTGGCCTACAGTCAGAAAGTAGCCCAATAATTTAAAACAATGACCCCCTTTAGTAGACCAGCCAACCTGGACAAAGTGCTGTTTTTGTTTGCTTGTTACAGGTTGTCATCCATGCTAGATCAAACAATAATGTTAGATTCATAAAGTTAGGCCAGATAACAGCTTACATTTAGATTTAAGGCAATTTTTAAAGGGTTTCAAAGGTCAAATCTGGTTAAAATGGCCATATTTTTGACTTATTTTATTTAACCTTTATTTAGGCAAGTCAGTCAAGAACAAATTCTTATTTACAATGACGGCCTAGAACTGTTCGTCGTCAGCACAAGAAATGTTATCGGGAGCTTCATGAAATTAGTTTCCATGGCCGAGCAGTCGCACACAAACCTAAGATCGCCATGCGCAATGCCAAGTGTCAGCTTGGCGTAAAGCTCGCCGCCATTGGACTCTGGAGCAGTGGAAATGCTTTCTCTGGAGTGATGAATCCCACTTCACCATCTGGCAGTCCGACGGATGAATCTGGGTTTGGCGGATGCCAGGAGAACGCTACTTGCCCCAATGCATATTTCCAACTGTAAAGTTTGGTGGAGGAGGAATAATGTTCTGGGGCTGTTTTTCATGGTTCGGGCTAGGCTCCTTAAATCCAGGTAAGGGGAATCTTAATGCTACAGCATACAATGACATTCGAGACGTTTCTGTGCTTACAACTTTGTGGCAACAGTTTGGGGAAGGTCCTTTCCTGTTTCAGCATGACAATGGTTTGTCGAGTTCGATGTGGAAGAACTTGACTGGCTTGCACAGAGCCCTGACCTCAACCCCATCGAACACCTTTGGGATGAATTGAAACGTCGACTGCGAGCCAGGCCTAATCGCCCAACATCAGTGCCCGACCTCACTATAACCTGTTAGTTCATATGCCTTGCCACCGTGATATATAGGCAATAAGAACACACTTTGGCAGAATAAATTCAACCACACTTTTGTTTCATCACAAAACCGGACAGCAACATTTGTATTTGTACTTATTATGGATCCCCTTACTCTTCCTGGGGTCCAGGAAAAAATTAAGGCAGTTATACAATTTTAAAAACATTACATTAACAACAGATTTCACAACACACTAAGTGTGTGTCCTCAGGCCCCTACTCCACTACCACATATCTGCAACACACTAAGTGTGAGTCCTCAGGCCCTCTACTCTACTACCACATATCTACAACACATTAAGTGTGAGTCCTCAGGTCACTACTCTATTACCACATAAAGTGTGTCCCCTCAGGCCCTCTACTCTACTACCACATATCTACAACACACTAAGTGTGAGTCCTCAGGCCCTCTACTCTACTACCACATATCTACAACACACTAAGTGTGAGTCCTCAGGCCCTCTACTCTACTACCACATATCTACAACACATTAAGTGTGTCCTCAGGCCCCTACTCCACTACCACATATCTAGAACACACTAAGTGTGTGTCCTCAGGCCTCTACTCCACTACCACATATCTACAACACAAAATCCATGTGTACAGTCAATGGAGAAATGGAGCTGCCTCCACTATTCCAGCACCATTTCAACGTCAACCTATTTCCATCCACGGCTAATTTAGGAAAGTGAAGATTTTAGCTAACTAGCTAGCCACCGGAGAACAACACAACGAGATGCAACAATAAAAAAATATATATTGGTAAATGACGTGCGCTTTTGATGTGATTGGGGCGAAGCCAAATCCAAACTGGCTTTCCTTGACACCTTTTTTTTTTGGTGTGCCAGGACCATTCACGGTTGAGTTCACTCAGTTTTGCTCAAAGATGGTGGACTATTATTTTAATTGTTTTTATCAAGGGAAGGCAAGTGCTCTCTGGCTTCCCTTGCATTCAGTACTACGGGTGACAAACAATGTCATACTCTTTTTGACCAGACAGCATCAGATAGATGGCGTACACATACAGAGACAGAGGGGCGCTGTTTCACTCGATTGGATGCTTTCTCCCGTGAGATACATTCAGCCTCTTGTGAATTGAAGGAAAATTATGAAACATAAAAATAGAAAGATCCATTTATTTTTCTTTGTCCATTTCTTGGGGAAGCCAGGCTTCCCTTTGCACCCATGATTACATACCAGTGGGTACAATGGATTCTCTACACTATACTTTCTTGTTTTTGTCACAAACTGAAATTAAGCGAACTATTAGAATTTGATCAAAACAGGAAATGGTGGAGTGATTTCTGCACAGTGCATCTTTAAAATAGTAATTTTATCTTGATCTGTTCAGTGAATTTTGATCAGAATCTGACTATCCTATTTGGATGCTTGTACATGTTACCCCCTTTAAAATTACATTTACAGTTTCAAAATCTCTGTCTCAGAAAGTACGATTCTTACGAGGTAAAGTTCTTCTGGTTCAGTGGGGTCTCCCACAGTTTTCTCAGAGGGTCAACGTCCTCTAGGTCCTTAGTGGTGGTCAACTATAGCTGAAAACATCAGAATGTTCATATTTTCTGTATTTTTCCATGTTTTAAAGCATAATAACTGTAATGAAAAGTAAATTAATGCATCCATTCCATAGTCTGTGTTTTATTATCCACTCAGGTTTAGTTGATAATTTCAGGATATTTGACCTAAATCTATTACTATTATACCTAAACCTAACTTTGTGTACCTAAAATTATTGTTTGTTCAAGGATGGATGACAGCCTGTACCAAGCAAAACAATTACAATTAAATTCCAGGTTGGCTGGTCTACTACTGTTAAATCTAAGACTACACACTGACTACACTTTAGCTCGCTAGTTAGCATAATAACTGTATGAAAAGTAATGCATCCATTCCATAGTCTAAGTGTTCTAGACTTTAGCTAGCTAGTTAGCATAATAACTGTATGAAAGGGTAAATTAATGCCTCCATTCCATAGTCTAAGTGTTTTAGACATTAGCTAGCTAGTTAGCAGAGCAGTAGATCAGTAGATCTGGCCACGTGGAGAAGACCACCCTCAGTCTGGCCATGTGAGGAAGACCACCCTCAGTCTGGCCATGTGGAGAAGACCACTAGAAGTCTGGCCATGTGGAGAAGACCACTAGAAGTCTGGCCATGTGGAGAAGACCACTAGAAGTCTGGCCATGTGGAGAAGACCACTAGAAGTCTGGCCATGTGGAGAAGACCACTAGAAGTCTGGCCATGTGGAGAAGACCACTAGAAGTCTGGCCATGTGGAGAAGACCAGTAGAAGTCTGGCCATGTGGAGACCACTAGAAGTCTGGCCATGTGGAGAAGACCACTAGAAGTGTGGCTGTCAAGTCCTCCTCTTGTTCACCATCCAAAGGACACAGGGACAACTCAATTTTCCAACTCAATCTTTTTTATTTTTAGTTTGCCTTCAGTTGATTGGTCTGTCCAGTAATTTAGCCAGTAAATTAGCTAGTAAATTAGGTTGTAAACCTTTAAAGACAGAACAAAAAGTTACCATCTTAATTAAACATTTTAATGAACTTAAACTAGTCTAAACATTTAAATAACATTCTAAATAACTAAGATGAATTAACCATTTAAGCCTTTTACCATTGGCGTCTTTGGACTGAACCTGTGAGTGAACTTGGAGTTTTCCCTCTGAAGTTTGTTCTTCTGAATGACTGACGCCCTCCATGCCTTCACAGGTGCTCCAAATCAGTGAAAATGATTGATCAGGTGACAAGCAGCCGGTTTGCTGCTGCTGGTGCACTCTGGGAAGTGTAGTTCTTTGACTCACTCCTGATATTCAGCTCAACAGTGGCCATGTGGAGAAGTGCAGCTATAGTGAGGGGTAACTTACCACCTTGGTCAGGGCCAGCATGAGGGATAAAGTTTATCCTGTGTCGGTGACTGTAGCTATTAAGTTTGAGCATCTTAGCAATACAATGTGTTCTATACAGCAGTCAACATTCTACAAGAGACACTTAATCAATTATATAATCATTAACCAGGTTACCCCTGATACCAGCCTTAGATGAGTGATAACTCAGTTCTAGAATGTTGTCATTGATGAGAATTTTTTTTTTTTTAAATCAACTGACATTGTATACTGAACCAAAATATAAACGCAACATACAACAATTTACAGATTTTACTGAGTTACAGTTCATGTAAGGAAATCAGTAAATTGAAAAAAATGTTTTAGGCCCTAATCTATGGATTTCACATGACTGGGCAGGGGCGCAGCCATGGGTGAGCCTGGGAGGGCATAGGCCCACCCACTGGGGAGCCAGGCCCAACTAATCAGAATTAGTTTAATCAGCTGTTGGGGTGTCTGGTCTCAGACAATCATGCAGGTGAAGAAGCCAGATGTGGATGTCCTGGGCTGGCGTGGTTACACTGGTTTTCAGTCCAGTTGGAGGTAATGCCAAATTCTCTAAAACAACATTGGAGGTGGCTTATGGTAGAGAATTGAACATTCAAATCTCTGGCAACAGCTCTGGTGGACATTCCTGCAGTCAGCATGCCAATTGCACGCTTTCTCAAAACTTGAGACATCAGTGGCATTGTGTTGTGTGACAAAACTGCACATTTTAGAGTGATCTTTTATTGTCCCCAGTAATGATCATGCTGTTTAATCAGTTTCTTGATATGCCACACCTGTCAGATAGATGGATTATCTTGACAAAATGAGAAATACTCATTAACAGGAGATGTAAACAAATGTGTGCACAACATTTGAGAGAAATCAGCTTTTCTGTGTGTATGGAACATTAATGGAATGTTGTTTTTTCATCTCATGAAACATTGGACCAACACTTTACATATATTTTGTTCAGTATAGTTTTCATGACCAGAGACAAATCTTCACAGGAACAGTATTTATTTATTCAGAGTTTATCCATTCACACAGTCTGGATCTATAGGATCCTTCCCACTATTATGATTGATATGTCAAGTGGTAAAATCCCAAGTTATTAACTAAAAGTTTATGGAAAAACTGCACTTGTGCTCGTGTGAAAATGACAGTTTATTATATATTCTACAGCTGTGATGTCATCAATCGGCAGGTAGCCTAGTGGTTAGAGTGTTGGGCCAGTCACTGGACGGTTGCTGGATCGAATCCCCGAGCTGACAAGGTAAAAATCTGTCGTATCCCCCTTTCCCCAATCAAATCAATCCTGACTTACGTAGCACATTTCTTAGAACAAATCCATTGCAAGGTGTTCAGAGTCAGGCACGGAAAGGGATGTGGCTCTTAACATCCTTCCTGTTGGCAGGTCTCTATAGGTGACCACTTCCTGTTGGCAGGTCTCTATAGGTGACCAGGGGATTCTCTACCACATGAGAATGCCTCCATGGAGCTCATCAGTGGAACCATGCAGCCTATTTTGGCGGTTCACAATATCAGCTGTACGGATGTGGAATGAGTGTGGAGGAAGCCAACCAACCAGGTGCAGTCAGTGGAGGACCTGTACCCGGCTGGAGACTATAACCCTCTGTCCCAGGAGCCCACAGAGGAGGATACTCAGTGGCTATGACCTGTACCTGGCTGGAGACTATAACCCTCTGTCCCAGGAGCCCACAGAGGAGGATACTCAGTGGCTATGACCTGTACCCGGCTGGAGACTATAACCCTCTGTCCCAGGAGCCCACAGAGGAGGATACTCAGGGGCTATGACCTGTACCTGGCCGGAGACTATAACCCTCTGTCCCAGGAGCCCACAGAGGAGGATACTCAGTGGCTATGACCTGTACCTGGCTGGAGACTATAACCCTCTGTCCCAGGAGCCCACAGAGGAGGATACTCAGTGGAGGACCTGTACCCGGCTGGAGACTATAACCCTCTGTCCCAGGAGCCCACAGAGGAGGATACTCAGTGGCTATGACCTGTACCTGGCCGGAGACTATAACCCTCTGTCCCAGGAGCCCACAGAGGAGGATACTCAGTGGCTATGACCTGTACCTGGCTGGAGACTATAACCCTCTGTCCCAGGAGCCCACAGAGGAGGATACTCAGTGGAGGACCTGTACCTGGCTGGAGACTATAACCCTCTGTCCCAGGAGCCCACAGAGGAGGATACTCAGGGGCTATGACCTGTACCCGGCCGGAGACTATAACCCTCTGTCCCAGGAGCCCACAGAGGAGGATACTCAGTGGAGGACCTGTACCTGGCTGGAGACTATAACCCTCTGTCCCAGGAGCCCACAGAGGAGGATACTCAGTGGCTATGACCTGTACCTGGCTGGAGACTACAACCCTCTGTCCCAGGAGCCCACAGAGGAGGATACTCAGTGGCTATGACCTGTACCCGGCTGGAGACTATAACCCTCTGTCCCAGGAGCCCACAGAGGAGGATACTCAGGGGCTATGACCTGTACCTGGCTGGAGACTATAACCCTCTGTCCCAGGAGCCCACAGAGGAGGATACTCAGTGGCTATGACCTGTACCTGGCTGGAGACTATAACCCTCTGTCCCAGGAGCCCACAGAGGAGGATACTCAGTGGCTATGACCTGTACCCGGCCGGAGACTATAACCCTCTGTCCCAGGAGCCCACAGAGGAGGATACTCAGTGGCTATGACCTGTACCCGGCTGGAGACTATAACCCTCTGTCCCAGGAGCCCACAGAGGAGGATACTCAGTGGCTATGACCTGTACCCGGCTGGAGACTATAACCCTCTGTCCCAGGAGCCCACAGAGGAGGATACTCAGTGGCTATGACCTGTACCTGGCTGGAGACTACAACCCTCTGTCCCAGGAGCCCACAGAGGAGGATACTCAGTGGCTATGACCTGTACCCCGGCTGGAGACTACAACCCTCTGTCCCAGGAGCCCACAGAGGAGGATACTCAGTGGCTATGACCTGTACCCGGCTGGAGACTATAACCCTCTGTCCCAGGAGCCCACAGAGGAGGATACTCAGTGGCTATGACCTGTACCTGGCTGGAGACTATAACCCTCTGTCCCAGGAGCCCACAGAGGAGGATACTCAGTGGAGGACCTGTACCCGGCTGGAGACTACAACCCTCTGTCCCAGGAGCCCACAGAGGAGGATACTCAGTGGCTATGACCTGTACCTGGCTGGAGACTATAACCCTCTGTCCCAGGAGCCCACAGAGGAGGATACTCAGTGGAGGACCTGTACCTGGCCGGAGACTATAACCCTCTGTCCCAGGAGCCCACAGAGGAGGATACTCAGTGGCTATGACCTGTACCCGGCTGGAGACTATAACCCTCTGTCCCAGGAGCCCACAGAGGAGGATACTCAGTGGCTATGACCTGTACCCGGCTGGAGACTATAACCCTCTGTCCCAGGAGCCCACAGAGGAGGATACTCAGTGGAGGACCTGTACCTGGCCGGAGACTATAACCCTCTGTCCCAGGAGCCCACAGAGGAGGATACTCAGTGGCTATGACCTGTACCTGGCTGGAGACTATAACCCTCTGTCCCAGGAGCCCACAGAGGAGGATACTCAGTGGAGGACCTGTACCTGGCCGGAGACTATAACCCTCTGTCCCAGGAGCCCACAGAGGAGGATACTCAGTGGCTATGACCTGTACCCGGCTGGAGACTATAACCCTCTGTCCCAGGAGCCCACAGAGGAGGATACTCAGTGGCTATGACCTGTACCCGGCTGGAGACTATAACCCTCTGTCCCAGGAGCCCACAGAGGAGGATACTCAGTGGAGGACCTGTACCTGGCTGGAGACTATAACCCTCTGTCCCAGGAGCCCACAGAGGAGGATACTCAGTGGCTATGACCTGTACCTGGCTGGAGACTATAACCCTCTGTCCCAGGAGCCTACAGAGGAGGATACTCAGTGGCTATGACCTGTACCTGGCTGGAGACTATAACCCTCTGTCCCAGGAGCCCACAGAGGAGGATACTCAGTGGCTATGACCTGTACCTGGCTGGAGACTATAACCCTCTGTCCCAGGAGCCCACAGAGGAGGATACTCAGTGGAGGACCTGTACCTGGCTGGAGACTATAACCCTCTGTCCCAGGAGCCCACAGAGGAGGATACTCAGTGGAGGACCTGTACCTGGCTGGAGACTATAACCCTCTGTCCCAGGAGCCCACAGAGGAGGATACTCAGTGGCTATGACCTGTACCTGGCTGGAGACTATAACCCTCTGTCCCAGGAGCCCACAGAGGAGGATACTCAGTGGAGGACCTGTACCTGGCCGGAGACTATAACCCTCTGTCCCAGGAGCCCACAGAGGAGGATACTCAGTGGCTATGACCTGTACCCGGCTGGAGACTATAACCCTCTGTCCCAGGAGCCCACAGAGGAGGATACTCAGTGGCTATGACCTGTACCCGGCTGGAGACTATAACCCTCTGTCCCAGGAGCCCACAGAGGAGGATACTCAGTGGAGGACCTGTACCTGGCTGGAGACTATAACCCTCTGTCCCAGGAGCCCACAGAGGAGGATACTCAGTGGCTATGACCTGTACCTGGCTGGAGACTATAACCCTCTGTCCCAGGAGCCTACAGAGGAGGATACTCAGTGGCTATGACCTGTACCTGGCTGGAGACTATAACCCTCTGTCCCAGGAGCCTACAGAGGAGGATACTCAGTGGAGGACTTGTACCCGGCTGGAGACTATAACCCTCTGTCCCAGGAGCCCACAGAGGAGGATACTCAGTGGCTATGACCTGTACCTGGCTGGAGACTATAACCCTCTGTCCCAGGAGCCCACAGAGGAGGATACTCAGTGGAGGACCTGTACCCGGCTGGAGACTATAACCCTCTGTCCCAGGAGCCTACAGAGGAGGATACTCAGTGGAGGACCTGTACCCGGCTGGAGACTATAACCCTCTGTCCCAGGAGCCCACAAAGGAGGATACTCAGTGGCTATGACCTGTACCTGGCTGGAGACTATAACCCTCTGTCCCAGGAGCCCACAGAGGAGGATACTCAGTGGAGGACCTGTACCTGGCTGGAGACTATAACCCTCTGTCCCAGGAGCCTACAGAGGAGGATACTCAGTGGCTATGACCTGTACCCGGCTGGAGACTATAACCCTCTGTCCCAGGAGCCCACAGAGGAGGATACTCAGTGGCTATGACCTGTACCTGGCTGGAGACTATAACCCTCTGTCCCAGGAGCCCACAGAGGAGGATACTCAGTGGCTATGACCTGTACCTGGCTGGAGACTATAACCCTCTGTCCCAGGAGCCCACAGAGGAGGATACTCAGTGGCTATGACCTGTACCTGGCTGGAGACTATAACCCTCTGTCCCAGGAGCCCACAGAGGAGGATACTCAGTGGCTATGACCTGTACCTGGCTGGAGACTATAACCCTCTGTCCCAGGAGCCCACAGAGGAGGATACTCAGTGGAGGACCTGTACCCGGCTGGAGACTATAACCCTCTGTCCCAGGAGCCTACAGAGGAGGATACTCAGTGGCTATGACCTGTACCTGGCTGGAGACTATAACCCTCTGTCCCAGGAGCCCACAGAGGAGGATACTCAGTGGCTAGGACCTGTACCTGGCTGGAGACTATAACCCTCTGTCCCAGGAGCCCACAGAGGAGGATACTCAGTGGCTATGACCTGTACCTGGCCGGAGACTATAACCCTCTGTCCCAGGAGCCCACAGAGGAGGATACTCAGTGGCTATGACCTGTACCTGGCCGGAGACTATAACCCTCTGTCCCAGGAGCCCACAGAGGAGGATACTCAGTGGCTATGACCTGTACCTGGCCGGAGACTATAACCCTCTGTCCCAGGAGCCCACAGAGGAGGATACTCAGTGGCTATGACCTGTACCTGGCTGGAGACTATAACCCTCTGTCCCAGGAGCCCACAGAGGAGGATACTCAGTGGCTATGGGACTCTGTCCGTGTGTAGGTTCAGTAGAATGTCTCCTTGAACCCATCCTGAACAACCGCTACCCCTCCCTTTCATCCGGACATTGTTAAAAAAAAACAAGGGCACCTGGGGCATGCAGGCATTCTGACTGGCATGGCGCTGTCGGTGGAGCAGCAGGAGGCTATATGGCAGGCAGGCATTCTGACTGGCATGGCGCTGTCGGTGGAGCAGCAGGAGGCTATATGGCAGGCAGGCATTCTGACTGGCATGGCGTTGTCGGTGGAGCAGCAGGAGGCTATATGGCAGGCAGGCAACAGTTGGACAGCGCATCAACCCCAACTGGCACAACATGAGGAGAGGGAGGTTGACGGACAGCAGTTCTGGATCAGTGGTTAGGACCAAGCACGTTGCTCGGTCGCTGCTTAAAGGCTCCTCAGATCAGTTGTTGGATGGGGTGTTGTCTGTAAAGTGGGGCACAGATAACAAAGAGGGAGGGCATCAAGGCATTCAAAATGGTTACAGGGATGGATGTGCAAGGTCACAGGGTCTGGGATCCTGGGTGCCTCACCGGATGGTCTGGGATCCTGGGTGCCTCACCGGATGGTCTGGGATCCTGGGTGCCTCACCGGATGGTCTGGGATCCTGGGTGCCTCACCGGATGGTCTGGGATCCTGGGTGCCTCACCGGATGGTCTGGTAGGCAACACAGAGGTGGTGGAGGTCAAGTGTTCCTATGGTGCCTAAAGGGCCCTGACCATTGAAGAGGGAGTGAAGTTGAAGGATTTCTATATCCAAGTGGAGGGAGGGTCTTATTGCCTCTGTGAAGACCATCCTTACTGACACCAGGTCCAAGGTCAGCTCCACATCACTGGAAGGGACACCTGCTTCTTCATTGTCGTGGACTGCCAAAGCCTCCATCACCATCCCCATACAGCGGGATGACCTCTGGCAGACTCCTATTGCTGGACTAGAGGAGTGTTTCAAGGACCACATGCTCCCAAAGTCGGCACTGCAACAGTGAACATCTGTAAATATCTTGTAAATAGTTTTTAAACACTGGCACTGGATCATCACTCGTCATGGGCCTCGTCCTCCTGTCAGTACCTGTTTTCAGGGAGCCAATGGTCCAAAAATATTCCTCATAGTTCATACACACACGCTAGACTCCCAGAATAAGTTATATTATATACAAGCAGCCAACTAAAGTAATGTAGTTAAAGTAAGTTCAATCACAAAGACTTGTCTGAGTGCATCTCTTCACAGTTTCATTCAGGGGTATAAAAACTGCATTTTATCATGGACACAGTGGGAATTTATATCTGTGATGTTCCAATTATTTCTTACCCCCTTCGCTGTGTGGAGCTTCCTTTTCGGGTAAATACAGGGCAATTTTTCTTTCCTAACAGAAAATGCAGCTGCCTGAGCATTTTCAATAATTAAAGTAGTTAGCAGATGTTTCTATTTAATTCATTTTGCTGTTGTACCAGGTCATTTAGAAAATGCAACAGCACCATGTCAGTCCTCCTCAAACTATTAATTAGCTAGGTGAGTTTGTAGATATATCTGCACAGTATGCTTGTTTGTCAGCTAACTAGCCAGAGAGTTTAAGTGGAATGATTAACTCACAATATTTACATTTAACTGACAATATTTCAAATTAACTGCCAACATCAAAGCAAAGCAACATCAAACCAAAGGCCTACCTGCTATCCTGGCATCTGGCATCATCCTTTGTACCTGGAACTTCAATGTTACCATTGAACTCCAAATAAGAAGAAAGTAGAGTTGGATAGGACACACCCTACGGAAATCCTCTGGACTGCTTAACTAGAGAGGGAGAGAGAGAGAGAGAGAGAGACAGAGAGGGAGAGAGGAGAGAGAGGGAGAGAGAGAGAGAGGGAGAGAGAGAGAGAGAGAGAGAGAGAGAGACAGAGAGAGAGAGAGAGAGCGAGAGAGAGAGAGAGAGAGAGGAGAGACAGAGATAGACAGAGAGAGAGAGAGAGAGAGCGAGAGGGAGAGAGAGGAGAGAGAGGGAGAGAGAGAGAGAGAGAGGGAGAGAGAGAGAGAGAGAGAGAGACAGAGAGGTAGAGAGAGAGAGAGGGAGAGAGAGAGAGAGGGAGAGAGAGAGAGAGAGAGAGAGAGAGAGAGAGAGAGGAGAGAGGTGGAGAGATGGAGAGGGAGAGAGATGAGAGAGAGAGAGAGAGAGAGAGACAGAGAGAGAGAGAGAGAGAGCGAAGAGAGAGAGAGAGAAGGGAGAGAGTGGA
>NW_021823490.1:0-39946 GCF_901001165.1 Salmo trutta | reverse complement strand
ACTCACGGCCCACTCCACTCCATCCCTCCGTCCCTCCATCAGAGGGCACTAATACCATCCCAGGGAGAGGATCCCGGCCAGGGGAGGACAGTCATTCCCGCTTAATTGTGTGGCAGAAATGAATTACATTTATTGACCTTCAGCCCCCAATGAAATGTTTTGTGTGCTGAAGAAGTTCAGCCAGAACAGTGGAGTGGAGCGAGAGAGAAGGGAGAGAAAGAGAGAAGAAAGAGAGAAGACAGAGAGAAATTGAGAAGGCAAACAGGGGCAGGTGTAAAAAATACAGACCCTGGTTGGTTTCCAGTGTTTCCTTTATGTAGCGTTAGGGCTTTATGTAGCGTTAGGGCTTTATGTAGCGTTAGGGCTTTATGTAGCGTTAGGGCTTTGAAAAGAAATCGGACATAAAATAAGAGGGGAAATATGGGGGGGGGTAATGTGTGTGTGTTTGTGTATTATGGGGGGATGAGGAAGCTACAGGGGATTGTGTGTGGCTATGAGAGTGTGTGTGTGGTGGGGAGGGGGGCAGCAGGCCCTTAATGTGTAGCCTGAAGGGGGGTCATTGTGTGTGTGTGTGTGTGTGTGTGTGTCCACTATAATGAAGTCAAAGGGTTTACAGGGCCAGGGCTAGAGCAGTCATGCTTCAGTACTGAGGTGAGCAGCTGTTCCTTCTCCTTAACAGACGAGACACACACACATACACTGTACACACGTCAGAGAGCCACGCATAAACATCTCCTTACATCCCCACTCAATGCAGGGGAAATGCTTTTACACCAGACCTTTCCAATGCAGCCCTACTAAGTGCCATGCGTGAAGATGTGGTTTAAACGTTTTTTTGTGCAGACAGATTGATTGAGTCATTCTTTGAGCTGACATCACAGATAGCAATAATTGATTGGTGCAAATGTTACAGTGTTAAAGAGAAATGACCAGTTTTTTATTTTATAAAGCGTTGGACATTACAGTGTAGTAATAAGGTTTAAAATGCCCTTTCAGAAATAATTTTTTCTTGGAGATGTATGCAGAGCACAAGTAGTTCAGTGTGGCTGTAGCGTAGCGTCATATTTATTGATCAGGTTTGTAGATTCCCCTCACTTTTATTAGCCCTGAAATCAAATATAATCATGCTAGTTAGTATTTACTAATCTAAGTGCACATGAGTCACAATTTTACATAAATGAAATAAGACCAGTGCAATTATCATTTTAAAATTAATAATATGAACAATTTATTATGTATTTATTATTATTAAAGATAAAAATAAGCAGCCTTAGAACATTTTATTTCAACAGTATCAAGAGGAGTTGTTGTTATTCAAATAATAACAAGATGGTCCAATCATATTCCAGTGACCTGAATAGACCTTCTGTTCTGGGTTGAACATCTGTCTTACATCTGCATTGTGACCTACATATCATCAGAGGCCATGCAGACCGTCATGTCTAGATGGGATCCAGCTTATGTCAAATTTAGGTCAATTTTTTTCTTTTTTTTGTTAACCCTAACTCTTTTTCTAACCTTAACCTAATTCTCCTAACCTGCTTCGTCAGTTCTCCTAATCTGCTATGAAAAGCTGTGTTCTTTCCAGCGATGACCCATGCAGGCACACTGCGTGTTCACTATCCTTCTCCTTCTACAGACTTTCTCTGGAGCTCTCTACTCAGTGGACCAATGACAGTGTCTGAGGTGGAGTTGGGATATGCAACAAACACATTTCCACTTCACACACATATATGAAATGGATAAATATAAACACCCACCAAATCATTATTATTATTTATGATTCTTGAGCCTCGGTGTATAGAGTATAGACATACTTAATGTACACACACATAGGCACAAATCTCTGAATCCAATACTTAAACAATTACAGAAGCGTTATGTTTTCATCTGTACTCTAAATTGAAGCATTAGGTAAAAACACAAAGCTTTCATTTAATAAATAAATACATCTAGTTTCCAAGAACACAATTACAATTTCCCACTTTATATGTGTGTGTGTGTGTGTGTTTTACACCAATCCCCATAGGAAAGTGGCAGTCTGTGTTTAACATCCATTTTCACTGTATGTGCTGGATATTATGCTTGTTTGTGTCGCTGCGGTAACGAGTCCCCTTGGCATTACCCAACCGGCATGTGTAACACAGGGGCTGGGCCATCAATTAGTTATGTACTGTTAAAGGTACAGAGCTATGCCAAGCACCACAGCCTAGAACCTCTGTCTGTCTGTCTGTCTGTCTGTCTGTCTGTCTGTCTGTCTGTCTGTCTGTCTGTCTGTCTGTCTGTCTGTCTGTCTGTCTGTCTGTCTGTCTGTCTGTCTGTCTGTCTGTCTGTCTGTCTGTCTGTCTGTCTGTCTGTCTGTCTGTCTGTCTCACTCAATTCATTTCAATTCAATTCAATTCAATTTGCTTTATTGGCATGAGGTAACAATGTACATATTGCCTAACCTTACTTTGGAGATTTACAATATTAACATAATTAATAATCAATCTTGTCAACGGGACAACAGTAACAACAATAATCAAGGGTCAAAATAACCATACATTGAACAATAACAATAAGCATAGAGGACATGTGCAGGTTGGTTGGTCTGTCAGACACTGTGTGAGCTCAGCACCAGGACCAGCTGGATGAGGGGACTCTTTTCTTTGCTCAGCTCTTGGCATTGCAGGGCTTGGTAATGATATGAGAGGGGGTCACTGTATTTTTTGCATTGTTTGTAGTTTTTTTTCTCTCTCTCTCTCTCTCTCTCTCTCTCTCTCTCTCTCTCTCTCTCTCTCTCAATCACCCTCTCTTTCTCCCTCCCTACTTGAGCCGTGCTGGATTGATTGCAGCCATAGCTCTGTTTACACTTTCCAAATCCTATTGATCTGAGAGGAATCAGTGAAGGAAACAGGACAGAGCAGTTTCTGGTTTTAGTTCCTAAGATACAGTATGTGCTTTGATAGATAGAGTCTGTCTGTCTGTGCAGGTTGAACTGTTAGATTTGTGTCCTGACTTTGAGGGTGGAATTGCCTCATGAAAGAATGTGAACTTGGGAGGTCTGAGTTGTACTGTAGTGTCAATGGTGACAGAGTCAATATTTGATCCCGCCGTCTAAATGTGTGTGGCGAGTCATTAAGTGCCTCTTCATTTGCGAAGTTGAACAACCACACACAGAGAAAAGGAGTTATACATTTCTTGTTATTTTTTAAATTGTACTCAACCTTTATTGATACAGGAAGTCTTGTTGAGGTCAGAAGACCTCTTTTACGAAGGAGATCTGTAAACACTAAAACCTGACCCTATATTTTCTCAAACGCTCTGAAGTGTTTTCAGCTGTAATGTATTGAATTTGTGTGTCTAGAATGACACAAAGCAACCAGTGGATGTCAGTTAAATACCAAATAACAACCCCAAGACCAGTAATAATTTACCACTCCGTTTCAATCTCTCCATCCGCATTCTTCCTTTTTATTAGCAGTCATTTATCTTAATACACTACCATAGCCTTTATTTTCCTCTCCTCTTTGATCTCTTTTTTATTTGTTCCCTTGAGGCACGATGCCTTTATTTGTTAGAAAGTGATAAGAGTTCCTTAAACCTTTAAGTTGTACTTTCTCAGCATAGAGCCATATTACTTTGCCGTCTCTGTGATGATTAAAGTGCCTCTACTTGGAGGGCTTCGTGGGTTTTAAAGATACACACACACACACACACACACACACACACACACACACACACACACACACACCAAAACACACTTGCATGGTGTAATCATTTTGAGATTTGTAAGTAGGAGAGATTAAAGAGCACTTAAACTGGTGTGTACAGTGGTCCAACCGCGTCGGCCAATCCACAGTGACTATGTAAATGCACTTGTCAAAAGCCTGATAAGTATGTCCCTGTTATGTGACAACATGATGTGTAAAGACTATTTCAGCTACTGGAGGTATTAGGCAAATATGAAGTGGATAACAAAAGTCTGTCTGATGGCTCTCTCTCTGCAAAGTTCCTCTCGTTGTATAAATCAACACATGACCGGGTGACAACCATGTTTATCAGTGGTAGTTTTAAATCCTGCAAACACAGCTGTCAGATATCCAGGTGTGTTTCAGTTGGTTCACTCCCCATACGTAAGAAATAGGTTTATTGTAAGGAAATATGGTAACAGAAATACAAACACAGTCACCAGCTTCACCATAGAAACACCAAACTTGTTGTATTTTTACTGACTACCGAATACCACTAAACACTCCACTAAAATGTTCAATATTATTCCTCAGGTAGATGTGAAGGTACTGTCATTGAATTCATTCAAAAATATTTTGTTTTGAAGAACATGTTTTAATGATTTTCTTTCTTCTATGTGTTTATCCTGTGTTGCAGGAGGCAGGGACGAGCCTTCGAGCTACATCTGCACCACGTGTAAGCAGCCCTTTCCCAGTGCCTGGTTCCTCTTGCAGCACGCCCAGAACAGCCATGGCATCCGCATCTACCTGGAGTCCAACCCCTCCAGCTCGTCGCTCACCCCCCGCATCACCATCCCCGGGCCCCCCATGGGCCAGGACTCCATCCCCCAGTCCCCCCTTACCAACTTTCTGGGAGAGAACAACCCCTTCCACCTGTTGAGGATGACTGGGCCCCTGCTCCGAGAGCCCCCACCAGGCTTCATGGAGAACCGTGGAGGCCTCCCCAACACGCCGCCCTTCGTCAGCCCCTCACCCCGCCACCACCTGGACCCCCACCGGCTGGAACGCCTTAGTGCCGAGGAAATGGGGCTCATCTCCCAGCACCCCAGTGCCTTTGAGAGGGTGATGCGGCTGACGCCCATGGCCATCGAGGCCCAATCCATGGACTTCTCCAGGCGGCTCAGGGAGCTGGCGGGGAGCAATAACGTGGCCACACCTCCTCTTTCGCCCAGCCGGGCCAACCCTATGCACCGCCTGCTCAACCCCAACCCCTTCCAGCCAAGCCCCAAGTCACCCTTTCTCAGCACCCCGCCCCTGCCGGCCATGCCCCCCAACAGCACCACCCCGCCCCAGACACAGGCCAAGAGCAAGTCATGCGAGTTCTGCGGGAAGAGCTTCAAGTTCCAGAGCAACCTGGTGGTCCACCGACGGAGCCACACCGGGGAGAAGCCCTATAAGTGTCAGCTGTGTGACCATGCCTGCTCCCAGGCCAGCAAGCTGAAGAGACACATGAAGACACACATGCACAAATCTGGCTCCATGACAGGGAGGTCTGATGATGGGCTTTCCACCACCAGCTCCCCCGAGCCGGGCACCAGCGAAGTGACCGGAGAAGGCATGAAGAACAGAGAGGGAGACTTCAGGGGTGAGGGTGAAGAGGAGGAAGAGGAGGAGGATGAAGAGGAGATAGAGAACGAGAGCAGGCCAGAGTCAAACTTCAGCATGGACAACATGGAGTTCTACCGTAACCGTGAAAATGGCTCCAAGCCACTGCCAGACGAGAAGAACTCTCTCTCCCTGGGTAAGATGGTGGAGAATGTGGGCCTGAGCACTATACAGCAGTACAATAACTTGATAGTCGACAATCGTAAAAATCGGATGCCCTTCTCTAAGAAGGGGTCCGACGGGCAGCGGGACACTGGGGATGAGGACTCTGTGGTGGGAGAGATGGAGAGGGATCACCATCACCACCAGATGGAAAGGGATCACCAGAGGCCCACTGTCAACGGCAGGAACTGTGGCTCCGGCAACTCTTTCTCAACCCTTTTCCCCCACAAGCCCACACCCATCACCAGCCCTAGCCTGTCCAACTCCTCCAACAAGAGGATCAAGATTGAGAAGGATCTGGACATGCCCCCGGCACCAATCATCCCCTCTGAGAACGTCTACTCTCAGTGGTTGGTGGGTTACGCCGCCTCACGACACTTCATCAAAGACCCTTTCCTGGGCTTCACTGACTCCAGACAATCTCCCTTCGGCACATCCTCTGAGCACTCGTCTGAGAATGGCAGCCTGCGCTTCTCCACGCCTCCCGGGGACCTCCTGGATGGCGGCCTGTCGGGGCGCAGCGGTACAGCCAGCGGGGGTAGCACCCCTCACCTGGGGGGCATGGGATCCGGCCGGCCCGGCTCCAAGGAGAGCCGACGGAGCGACACCTGCGAGTACTGCGGCAAGGTGTTCAAGAACTGCAGCAACTTGACAGTGCACCGGCGCAGCCACACGGGAGAGAGGCCCTACAAGTGCGAGCTGTGCAACTACGCCTGCGCCCAGAGCTCCAAGCTCACACGCCACATGAAGACCCACGGGCAGATGGGTAAGGAAGTGTACCGCTGTGACATTTGCCAAATGCCCTTCAGTGTGTACAGCACTCTCGAGAAACACATGAAAAAGTGGCATGGGGAACATTTGATGACCAACGAGGTCAAAATTGAACCGAGAGAAGCTAAGACAGATTTTCCTATTTTGCCTCTTTCGCCACAACCTTGAAAAACAAACAAATACAAAAAGGGGTAGCTGGATACTCTTTTTCTTAAATATCGCATTTTGGGTTAATTTTATGTTTTTGCTTAAGAAACTGCTAACTGAGAAAAACAATTAAACAAACAAACAGATATTAACAGCACCAATTAAAGCCGGTCTAAACTGCCTCATTTGGCTAAAGATCCTTTTTAACGGTTGATCAGAGGATTAATTAAATGATAACATTTTTGGAGCCTTTAACTGTGCAATAATTTCTGTATTTATTGGATTTTGTAATATTTTGGCATGTGCAGGTACTATTTTATTTTGTCATTTTTAAATTTGTTTTACATTTTATTTTAATTGCTGGGATTTTATTTCATTTTTTAAAAACCCAGAGGATATCCTGAGATTTTCTTTAGCAGACAGAAAAAACAACATTTAAATAATCTTTAGGCCACTGCTTATAGAAAATTGTATATTTAAACTACACGTGTAATTTCCTGAAGAGAAGCCGAATTTGATCTTAAAAAATGTTTTAAGCATAACTGAGAAAGCTATTTTTTGTTTGTTATACATGATAGGATATACATTCGCGGACAACAATCCTTTGGCATTGTAGCATGAACTGACTTTTAACATGTTAATCTAATTGGATATGTAGCACTGAATGTCATTTATGACAGTAAATCTAAAGAGGATCCGGAGGTTTCACAAACCCTGCCTCCTCTCCAGTAAATACATCCATTAAAAATAAAGAAGAAGAAGAAACAGATGATCACAAAGGCAGCTGCTTACTGGTACCTAGTACCCACCCCTGAAAGACAACGCTAGAAAAACTGAGACATTGTGTATTTCTATAGAATCCCCTCATAGTATTCTCACAGTGCATCTAAACAAGCTCCTCCTAAACTCACCCTAACCCATCCTACTAAACATAACAGAAATGCTATGACAATGCACATACTGATGTTTTCTATCTTTTATCACACAGTTGTAGGATGGCTAAACCGTCGGGCTAAACTGCGGAGCTTTATAGCCAGAGAGAGCAGGGAGATCTTAGGGTGAGCTATAGGGGTCTCTTCCCTCTTCTTCATGATGTCATTCACCCCTTCATTATCATTCCACGGATGAGTTTAACACAATCGCCCGTGCCCTTAGATTATTGCATATATTACACTCTCCTCCCAATTCCACGTCCCTCGTCTCTGATGCACACTGTGTCCCACTCCTCTGCCAGCTGACTATTACAACTTCCAGCACTATTACAAACTCCCTATCGAACACTGGGCACAGAGTAGCATTACAGACAGTCTCATCACCCTCAGTCTCACTCAGTCATTTCAAACTGCCAGGTATTGACACATTCTGTAGGCAAGGTGTATCTCCTTAAACTCTGCTTTCTCTGTTTTGATCACCATTCATATTTAATGTTTCTCTGGTGGTGGTTTAGGAAGGGGCTGGGTGGTGGTTTAGGAAGGGGCTGGGTGGTAGATTAGGAAGGGGCTGGGTGGTGGTTTAGGAAGGGGCTGGGTGGTGGTTTAGGAAGGGGCTGGGTGGTGGTTTAGGAAGGGGCTGGGCGGTGGTTTAGGAAGGGGCTGGGTGGTGGTTTAGGAAGGGGCTGGGTACTGGTTTAGGAAGGGGCTGGGTGGTGGTTTAGGAAGGGGCTGGGTGGTGGTTTAGGAAGGGGCTGGGCGGTGGTTTAGGAAGGGGCTGGGTGGTGGTTTAGGAAGGGGCTGGGTGGTGGTTTAGGAAGGGGCTGGGTGGTGGTTTAGGAAGGGGCTGGGTGGTGGTTTAGGAAGGGGCTGGGTGGTGATTTAGGAAGGGGCTGGGTGGTGGTTTAGGAAGGGGCTGGGTGGTGGTTTAGGAAGGGGCTGGGTGGTAGATTAGGAAGGGGCTGGGTGGTGGTTTAGGAAGGGGCTGGGTGGTGGTTTAGGAAGGGGCTGGGTGGTGGATTAGGAAGGGGCTGGGTGGTGGATTAGGAAGGGGCTGGGTGGTGGTTTAAGAAGGGGCTGGGTGGTGGTTTAGGAAGGGGCTGGGTGGTGGATTAGGAAGGGGCTGGGTGGTGGTTTAGGAAGGGGCTGGGTGGTGGTTTAGGAAGGGGCTGGGTGGTAGATTAGGAAGGGGCTGGGTGGTGGTTTAGGAAGGGGCTGGGTGGTGGTTTAGGAAGGGGCTGGGTAGTGGTTTAGGAAGGGGCTGGGTGGTGGATTAGGAAGGGGCTGGGTGGTGGTTTAGGAAGGGGCTGGGTACTGGTTTAGGAAGGGGCTGGGGTGGTGGTTTAGGAAGGGGCTGGGTGGTGGTTTAGGAAGGGGCTGGGTGGTGGTTTAGGAAGGGGCTGGGTGGTGGTTTAGGAAGGGGCTGGGTACTGGTTTAGGAAGGGGCTGGGTGGTGGTTTAGGAAGGGGCTGGGTGGTGGTTTAGGAAGGGGCTGGGTACTGGTTTAGGAAGGGGCTGGGTGGTGGTTTAGGAAGGGGCTGGGTGGTGGTTTAGGAAGGGGCTGGGTGGTGGATTAGGAAGGGGCTGGGTGGTGGTTTAGGAAGGGGCTGGGTGGTGGTTTAGGAAGGGGCTGGGTGGTGGTTTAGGAAGGGGCTGGGTAGTGGTTTAGGAAGGGGCTGGGTGGTGGATTAGGAAGGGGCTGGGTGGTGGTTTAGGAAGGGGCTGGGCAGTGGTTTAGGAAGGGGCTGGGTGGTGGTTTAGGAAGGGGCTGGGTGGTGGTTTAGGAAGGGGCTGGGTGGTGGTTTAGGAAGGGGCTGGGTGGTGGTTTAGGAAGGGGCTGGGTGGTGGTTTAGGAAGGGGCTGGGTAGTGGTTTAGGAAGGGGCTGGGTGGTGGTTTAGGAAGGGGCTGGGTGGTGGTTTAGGAAGGGGCTGGGTGGTGGTTTAGGAAGGGGCTGGGTGGTGGTTTAGGAAGGGGCTGGGTGGTGGTTTAGGAAGGGGCTGGGTGGTGGTTTAGGAAGGGGCTGGGTGGTGGTAGTAGTCACAGCCAAAGGGGACACCACCTCTTTAACCAGATGAGAATTACGCACCTTAAAATGTAATTCTATATTATTATTAACTCTACATACATTCAGTAACAATGTTTTATGATATCACTGCCCTATGCATTGTTTTCTAGAAATATCTATACATTTTGACAAAATGAATTTATACCTGTATAGTAACAAGTTTGATTGTATAGTGTGCCATAGTCAAAGTGTTTATGATGTTGTATTTTTCTTCTGGTTAAAATGGTCTTGTCCGCTGCGAGACAGAACCAGTGGCAGTTAGTTACTTAGTGATATGCAGACCAGTAAATTGCACAGTTATAGATACAAACAGTGTCTGTAGAAGTCTGTTGAGCGTGTGCCCAAACAGTAAGACTATTTTTTCTTTCTTTCCTCATTCAGGGCTCCCTGTGATGTGTAGTTGAACGCATTCTGAAAGAAGTAGCAACTCTGACACACACAGAATGCACAGCTGAGTGAGCTTTTTAGGAAAGATTTTTTCGGTCTCCAGCAAGCACCAACCTTTTCCCAAATCACCACTCCTTGTTATTTTGAATAATGTACCGCTGTCCTACCCCCTCCCCTGTTCAAACCCCCTCAAGTTGACCTTTGACATCCAAGCAAAAATGTTTTATTGAGTTAAAAATCTGTCATTGAGAAAAAAAGAGAAAAACATATACATATCTTTGCAGTTGACCCGCACTATGATTTGTCAATCATTTTTTTACACACAAAAAAGAAAAAGAAAATGGAAAATGGAAAATACGGCTTCTGAGCAAGAAATGACTTTGACTGGATTTACTCGGCCAGGGTGAAGGGTTCTATAGTTTGGGATCAGCTGATATTGAAGTGCCAGCGTTGCTATAAGCTTGGCTTTCCCAATACTGGCACTATAAAAATGAAAATTAATTTATTGGGACACTTTTTGTACTGCCATTCAATTTGACATGAGTGTGCCTTGAATACTGATCTTCCTATTCACCGTCTCTCAAGACAAATGCAACACTTTTGTGAAGCAAAGGATTTGAACAAAATGAAAACTATGTATCAAATTTATGTGTCAACTAAGTTTCTAATTTGCTTATGAAATTTCAATAGAATATCAGATATATTACTTCTAAAAATAAAACAAAGCTGCATTTAGGTTAGGAGTACCCAGCACAACATTGATGTGTCTGTATATATGTATGCATATGTACATAGAAATGCATAAACCTATATAGATATATATCAAATTCTTCAAATCAGGACAAGACTGTATCCCTAGAAACATGGCCAGAGTGGATTGTTATGTCACACAATAGTCAAGGAAGAGACTGGACTAAAAATCAGGAACTGCAGAAACAAAAAAAGAATTTAGTGCACTCTGTCTTAAAATATGTTTACAGTATTGAAACAAGTACAAGGGTAAAATAATATTTGTGTGTATGTGTGTTTTAAACAAGTATTTCTTTTCTTAAAGTTTGCTAATACAGTTTCTCTGAATGCCATGGTGGCGATGTGTATATTGTTTTTAGGTGATGGGGTTTTAGTATATATATATATATATGAATATATATGAATATATATGAATATATATGACATTTTTCTTGTTTACTGTAAAAGTATACCAGTATTTGTAATATTGGAGAATGCCTGGGCATTTTACAAAAATATAAAAAAAGTTATTGTTTCTTTATTTTTATTTTGGAGTACACTTTAAATTGTGGGTCTTTTAAAAATGTTTTTGTCACTGTAACTGTAAATGTCTTAAGTTTTAGTAACTTCTTTCGCTGCCTTGGGTGTAATAAAATGAAAATAAATGAATGAAAAAAAGTGAACTGTAACAAACTTGGATGGGGTGGGGGGGGGGCAGCTGCATAATGTCAGACATTTTCCCTCGTAGAAACTATGGAACATTGTTATTGCTTTGCAGTAAAATACTGACATGTATCTATGTTCTGCTTCTGGAATGGATACTCTTCATGGCTGGTTTGAAATACATGTGTAGGCACTTGCTGTCTTTCTACAGAAGCTTGTATTTTTTAACCTGTATGTGCATCCTTCGTGAAAAAGGGTACTTCAAGTACCTGTATGTCATTATCTTATTTGGGGTAGGGGGACAACATTGCAACTTCAAGATTAAACTCACAGGCTGCCACGATATATTTGATTTAATTTGGCAGGATAAAATAGTGCAAAAAACCCATGATGAATTTGTATTGTTGACATGAACCTTATTGTACAGAAGGGAAATAAAAGGTTGTTTGACCTTTTAGCAACAAAAATACACAAGTAGATGTTTTTGTTTACTATTCTGTTGGTTGTACATATCTTTTGTTTTTATTTCATTTTATTTAGATTTGAACATTTCTATGTGTTCTAACTGGCACTGGCAGTGACCTTCTCTCTTTGGGGTCATCTAGCTGCCCTTTGACCCTTGACCTTTGGTGACCTGTGTGTCAGTTGTACAGGAACCTGACCTGCCAACCCATAGATTTCACAGCATGAGAAGAATGGAGAACATATACAAGAATGATGTGCTAGACACGCAGGCAGACAGGTCTGGCCACCAGTCAGAGAAAGGACATGGATAGAGTGTGTAGAAAAAGACACACACATTGGAGAAAAAATGGTAAAGTCTCTTATGAGGTGCAGGGAGATTATATATCTGGATACCTTAGTTAGACATCGTCTCACAGAACCATGTCGTGTACACAGAGCATCCGAGGCTGGCTGGATACAATCAAAGCTACAAGCTGCACTCGCCTCAAACCAGAAGCTACAATTACAGGCAGTTAGTAGCTACCGTACCTGACCACAATCATATGGACAACTATCAATCAGTCAGAACCAGGGTGTTTATATGAAAGCTGCTCACTTAGATGTACAGAACTGTCCTCCAACTGTTTAGCAGCACAGAACACCCATACCTGTGTTTTATCTTCTTTTTACGATTTTATGTTTCCCTTAAAATATTGGTGCTTTGATATGTGCTAAGAGCTATTCCATGTTGGCTGCACTGTTTGTCCGCCCCTGGGCACCGTAGACAGAACACCAAGCAGAGCAAGGCTAAGCTAGACTGTTGATGGTGTTCACTTTGTGTATAGACATATGGAACACTGCCCAGTCTGTGGGTATATTCATTTTGTTTTCCTTCAAAGGGGCAGGTGTATTGGGCTAGGCCAGTAGTCCCTCTACATGAGAGACCGAGTTGACGCTAGTACGCCGGTCCTGAATTAGGAAATACAAATACAAAGTGCTTTGCTGCTTTCCACTCTTTAGGTTTGACATTCAATCATTTTACTATTTCCTTTTAGATTTTTTTTCATATTTGTATTTAAAGAATAATACAGGGTTAGGATAAAGACATGGAGAAATCTGTAATTTTTTATATGTAATAATTACAGGGAAGTGGTCCGGGTCTGGACATACAGGGGGAGGGCTGGGGGCTTTGAGTAGGGATGTTATGCTGTGTGTGATGTCACTTTATTTAAATACATGAACTGATTCTTTAGGCTGCAATTGGCTGTGTTGTCTATGATGTCACTGAAGTGAGGACAGCGTTCCGTCGTTCTCAGGCCTGATGAGTCCAATGCCATTGGTTCGTTACAGTAAACATGACATTCAGACATCACTTGGCCTGTCTCTGCGCTCTTTATTTGAAATACATCAGAAAGATGCATGTTCACCACATTATGCAACAGGATCAATGCACACACACACACACACACACACACACACACACACACACACACACACACACACACACACATTCTTAAGTAATGGAACTTCTGAAATGTAGAAATTGATGAATACATAGAAAAGAAGACATCTGACATTAAACTTACAAAATAACATATTTCACTCTTCCTTCCATGTGCATCAAAACTAATCCAATACTATCGCACTTATTCCGTCTTTTCAACCAAAACCACTTCTAAAATCCACTTCAGGATATAAATAAATGCCTGGGTCTATGAAGGCATCCTTGGTGGCACATTTCCTGCACTGCAGACTCTGATCCCTGTCATTCAATCTGCTCCCTGCTGGCTGGTTGGACGTAGAGGGGTTGAAGAAGGGAACTGCTCCCCGCTGGCTGGTTGGATGTAGAGGGGTTGAAGAAGGGAACTGCTCCCCGCTGGCTGGTTAGACGTAGAGGGGTTGAAGAAGGGTACTGCTCCCCGCTGGCTGGTTGGACGTAGAGGGGTTGAAGAAGGGAGCTGCTCCCCGCTGGCTGGTTAGACGTAGAGGGGTTGAAGAAGGGAACTGCTCCCCGCTGGGTGGTTGGACGTGGAGGGGTTGAAGAAGGGAACTGCTCCCCGCTGGCTGGTTGGACATGGAGGGGTTGAAGAAGGGAACTGCTCCCCGCTGGCTGGTTAGACGTAGAGGGGTTGAAGAAGGGAACTGCTCCCCGCTGGCTGGTTAGACGTAGAGGGGTTGAAGAAGGGAACTGCTCCCCGCTGGCTGGTTGGACGTAGAGGGGTTGAAGAAGGGTACTGCTCCCCGCTGGCTGGTTGGCTGTAGAGGGGTTGAAGAAGGGTACTGCTCCCCGCTGGCTGGTTGGACGTAGAGGCGTTGAAGAAGGGTATTGCTCCCCGCTGGCTGGTTGGATGTAGAGGGGTTGAAGAAGGGAACTGCTCCCCGCTGGCTGGTTAGACGTAGAGGGGTTGAAGAAGGGTACTGCTCCCCGCTGGCTGGTTAGACGTAGTGGGGTTGAAGAAGGGAACTGCTCCCCGCTGGCTGGTTGGACGTAGAGGGGTTGAGGAAGGGAACTGCTCCCCGCTGGCTGGTTGGACGTAGAGGGGTTGAAGAAGGGAACTGCTCCCCGCTGGCTGGTTGGCTGTAGAGGGGTTGAAGAAGGGTACTGCTCCCCGCTGGCTGGTTGGACGTAGAGGGGTTGAAGAAGGGTACTGCTCCCCGCTGGCTGGTTGGCTGTAGAGGGGTTGAAGAAGGGTATTGCTCCCCGCTGGCTGGTTGGACATGGAGGGGTTGAAGAAGGGAACTGCTCCCCGCTGGCTGGTTAGACGTAGTGGGGTTGAAGAAGGGAACTGCTCCCCGCTGGCTGGTTAGACGTAGAGGGGTTGAAGAAGGGTACTGCTCCCCGCTGGCTGGTTGGACGTAGAGGCGTTGAAGAAGGGTATTGCTCCCCGCTGGCTGGTTGGATGTAGAGGGGTTGAAGAAGGGAACTGCTCCCCGCTGGCTGGTTGGATGTAGAGGGGTTGAAGAAGGGAACTGCTCCCCGCTGGCTGGTTGGATGTAGAGGGGTTGAAGAAGGGAACTGCTCCCCGCTGGCTGGTTGGATGTAGAGGGGTTGAAGAAGGGATCTGCTCCCCGCTGGCTGGTTGGATGTAGAGGCGTTGAAGAAGGGTACTGCTCCCCGCTGGCTGGTTGGATGTAGAGGGGTTGAAGAAGGGAACTGCTCCCCGCTGGCTGGTTAGACGTAGAGGGGTTGAAGAACGGTACTGCTCCCCGCTGGCTGGTTGGACGTAGTGGGGTTGAAGAAGGGTACTGCTCCCCGCTGGCTGGTTAGACGTAGTGGGGTTGAAGAAGGGAACTGCTCCCCGCTGGCTGGTTGGACGTAGAGGGGTTGAGGAAGGGACCTGCTCCCCGCTGGCTGGTTGGACGTAGAGGGGTTGAAGAAGGGTACTGCTCCCCGCTGGCTGGTTGGACGTAGAGGGGTTGAAGAAGGGTACTGCTCCCCGCTGGCTGGTTGGACGTAGAGGGGTTGAAGAAGTGTACTGCTCCCCGCTGGCTGGTTGGATGTAGAGGGGTTGAAGAAGGGTACTGCTCCCCGCTGGCTGGTTGGACGTAGAGGGGTTGAAGAAGGGTATTGCTCCCCGCTGGCTGGTTGGACATGGAGGGGTTGAAGAAGGGAACTGCTCCCCGCTGGCTGGTTAGACGTAGTGGGGTTGAAGAAGGGAACTGCTCCCCGCTGGCTGGTTAGACGTAGAGGGGTTGAAGAAGGGTATTGCTCCCCGCTGGCTGGTTAGACGTAGAGGGGTTGAAGAAGGGAACTCTTCCCCGTTGGCTGGTTAGACGTAGAGGGGTTGAAGAAGGGAGCTGGATGTGCTACAGTACCGGTACAGTCCCCCTCTTGGGGTCCTACAGAGGCTGTCTAAGCTGCCTGACGAGCTGGCTCTGCGGGTGCTTGATCAGAGCAGGGTTGTTGACTTTGACTTAGCTCCCACCGTATTCTACATGCCTCTCATACCAACACAACCTGGAATACTAACACACACTCATATAAACTCACACTATCAACACACACACTCATATAAACTCACACTATCAACACACACACTCATATAAACTCACACTATCAACACACACACTCATATAAACTCACACTATCAACACACACACTCATATAAACTCACGCTATCAACACACACACTCATATAAACTCACTATCAACACACACACTCATATAAACTCACTATCAACACACACACTCAAATAAACTCAATATCAACACACACACTCATATAAACTCACTATCAACACACACACTCATATAAACTCACTATCAACACACACACTCATATAAACTCACACTATCAACACACACTTAAATAAATTCACACTATCAACACACACACTCATATAAACTCACTATCAACACACACACTCATATAAACTCACTATCAACACACACACTCATATAAACTCACTATCAACACACACACTCATATAAACTCACTATCAACACACACACTCATATAAACTCACGTTATCAACACACACACTCATATAAACTCACTATCAACACACACACTCATATAAACTCACTATCAACACACACACTCATATAAACTCACGTTATCAACACACACACTCATATAAACTCACACTATCAACACACACACTTAAATAAATTCACACTATCAACACACACACTCATAAACTCACTATCAACACACACACTCATATAAACTCGTTATCAACACACACACTCATATAAACTCACGTTATCAACACACACACTCATATAAACTCACACTATCAACACACACACACACACATATAAACTCACTATTAACACACACACTCATATAAACTCACGCTATCAACACACACACTCATATAAACTCACTATCAACACACACACTCATATAAACTCACTATCAACACACACACACTCATATAAACTCACACTATCAACACACACACTCATACAAACTCACACTATCAACACACACACTCATATAAACTCACACTATCAACACACACACTCATATAAACTCACTATCAACACACACACTCATATAAACTCACACTATCAACACACACACTTAAATAAATTCACACTATCAACACACACACTCATATAAACTCACTATCAACACAAACACTCATATAAACTCACTATCAACACACACACTCATATAAACTCACGTTATCAACACACACTCATATAAACTCACACTATCAACACACACACTCATATAAACTCACGTTATCAACACACACACTCATATAAACTCACTATCAACACACAGACTGATATAAACTCACGCTATCAAAACACACACTCATATAAACTCACACTATCAACACACACACTCATATAAACTCAATATCAACACACACACTCTTATAAACTCACTATCAACACACACACACATATAAACTCACGCTATCAACACACACACTCATATAAACTCACACTATCAACACACACACTCATATAAACTCACTATCAACACACACACACTTATATAAACTCACTATCAACACACACACTCATATAAACTCACTATCAACACACACACTCATATAAACTCACTATCAACACACACACTCAAATAAACTCACTATCAACTCACACACTCATATAAACTAACTATCAACACACACACTCATATAAACTCACTATCAACACACACACACTTATATAAACTCACTATCAACACACACACTCATATAAACTCACACTATCAACACACACACTCATATAAACTCACTATCAACACACACACTCATATAAACTCACTATCAACAAACACAGTCATATAAACTCACTATCAACACACACACTCATATAAACTCACTATCAACACACACACTCATATAAACTCACTATCAACACACACACTCAAATAAACTCACTATCAACACACACACTCATATAAACTAACTATCAACACACACACTCATATAAACTCACACTATCAACACACACACACTCATATAAACTCACGCTATCAACACACACACACATATAAACTCACTATCAACAAACACAGTCATATAAACTCACTATCAACACACACACTCATATAAACTCACTATCAACACACACACTCATATAAACTCACGTTATCAAAACACACTCATATAAACTCACACTATCAACACACACACTCATATAAACTCACGTTATCAACACACACACTCTTATAAACGCACTATCAACACACACACTCATATAAACTCACGCTATCAACACACACACTCATAAACTCACACTATCAACACACACACTCATATAAACTCACTATCAACACACACACACTTATATTAACTCACTATCAACACACACACTCATATAAACTCACTATCAACACACACACTCATATAAACTCACTATCAACACACACACTCAAATAAACTCACTATCAACACACACACTCATATAAACTAACTATCAACACACACACTCATATAAACTCACTATCAACACACACACACTTATATAAACTCACTATCAACACACACACTCAAATAAACTCACACTATCAACACACACACTCATATAAACTCACTATCAACACACACACTCATATAAACTCACTATCAACAAACACAGTCATATAAACTCACTATCAACAAACACACACTCATATAAACTCACTATCAACACACACACTCATATAAACTCACGTTATCAACACACACTCATATAAACTCACACTATCAACACACACACTCATATAAACTCACGTTATCAACACACACACTCATATAAACTCACTATCAACACACAGACTGATATAAACTCACGCTATCAACACACACACTCATATAAACTCACACTATCAACACACACACTCATATAAACTCACTATCAACACACACACTCTTATAAACTCACTATCAACACACACACTCATATAAACTCACGCTATCAACACACACACTCATATAAACTCACACTATCAACACACACACTCATATAAACTCACTATCAACACACACACACTTATATAAACTCACTATCAACACACACACTCATATAAACTCACTATCAACACACACACTCATATAAACTCACTATCAACACACACACTCAAATAAACTCACTATCAACTCACACACTCATATAAACTAACTATCAACACACACACTCATATAAACTCACTATCAACACACACACACTTATATAAACTCACTATCAACACACACACTCATATAAACTCACACTATCAACACACACACTCATATAAACTCACTATCAACACACACACTCATATAAACTCACTATCAACAAACACAGTCATATAAACTCACTATCAACACACACACTCATATAAACTCACTATCAACACACACACTCATATAAACTCACTATCAACACACACACTCAAATAAACTCACTATCAACACACACACTCACATAAACTAACTATCAACACACACACTCATATAAACTCACACTATCAACACACACACACTCATATAAACTCACGCTATCAACACACACACACATATAAACTCACTATCAACAAACACAGTCATATAAACTCACTATCAACACACACACTCATATAAACTCACTATCAACACACACACTCATATAAACTCACGTTATCAACACACACACTCATATAAACTCACACTATCAACACACACACTCATATAAACTCACGTTATCAACACACACACTCATATAAACTCACTATCAACACACACACTGATATAAACTCACGCTTTCAACACACACACTCATATAAACTCACACTATCAACACACACACTCATATAAACTCACTATCAACACACACACTCATAAACTCACACTATCAACACACACACTCATATAAACTCACGCTATCAACACACACACTCATAAACTCACACTATCAACACACACACTCATATAAACTCACTATCAACACACACACACTTATATTAACTCACTATCAACACACACACTCATATAAACTCACTATCAACACACACACTCATATAAACTAACTATCAACACACACACTCATATAAACTCACTATCAACACACACACACTTATATAAACTCACTATCAACACACACACTCATATAAACTCACACTATCAACACACACACTCATATAAACTCACTATCAACACACACACTCATATAAACTCACTATCAACAAACACAGTCATATAAACTCACTATCAACACACACACACTCATATAAACTCACTATCAACACACACACTCATATAAACTCACTATCAACACACACACTCAAATAAACTCACTATCAACACACACACACTCATATAAACTCACGCTATCAACACACACACACATATAAACTCACTTTTAACACACTCACTCATATAAACTCACGCTATCAACACACACACACACACTCATATAAACTCACGCTATCAACACACACACTCATATAAACTCACTATCAACACACACACTCATATAAACTCACTATCAACACACACACTCATATAAACTCACACTATCAACACACACACTCATATAAACTCACACTATCAACACACACACTCATATAAACTCACTATCAACACACACACTCATATAAACTCACTATCAACACACACACTCATATAAACTCACTATCAACACACACACTCATATAAACTCACGCTATCAACAAACACACTCATATAAACTCATGCTATCAACCCACACACTCATATTAACTCACTATCAACACACACACTCATATAAACTCACACTATCAACACACACACACATATAATCTCACACTATCAACACACACACTCATATAAACTCACTATCAACACACACATACTCATATAAACTCACTATCAACACACACACTCATATAAACTCACACTATAAACACACACACTCATATAAACTCACGCTATCAACACACACACTCATATAAACTCACACTATCAAGACACACACTCATATAAACTCACTATCAACACACACACTCATATAAACTCACACTATCAACACACACACTCATATAAACTCACGCTATCAACACACACACTCATATAAACTCACACTATCAACACACACACTCATATAAACTCACTATCAACACACACACACTTATATAAACTCACTATCAACACATACACTCATATAAACTCACTATCAACACACACACTCATATAAACTCACTATCAACACACACACTCATATAAACTCACACTATCAACACACACACTCATATAAACTTACACTATCAACACACACACTCATATAAACTCACACTATCAACACACACACACATATAAACTCACTATCAACACACACACTCATATAAACTCACACTATCAACACACACACTCATATAAACTCACACTATCAACACACACAGTCTTATAAACTCACTATCCACACACACACTCATATAAACTCACGCTATCAACACACACACTCATATAAACTCACTATCAACACACACACTCATATAAACTCACACTATCAACACACACACTCATATAAACTCACTATCAACACACACACTCATATAAACTCACACTATCAACACACACACTCATATAAACTCACACTATCAACACACACACTCATATAAACTCACACTATCAACACACACACTCATATAAACTCACTATCAACACACACACTCATATAAACTCACTATCAACACACACACTAATATAAACTCACACTATCAACACACACACTCATATAAACTCACACTATCAACACACACACTCATATAAACTCACTATCAACACACACACTCATATAAACTCACACTATCAACACACACACACATATAAACTCACTATCAACACACACACTCATATAAACTCACTATCAACACACGCACTCATATAAACTCATGCTATCAACCCACACACTCATATAAACTCACTATCAACACACACACTCATATAAACTCACGCTATCAACACACACACACATATAATCTCACACTATCAACACACACACTCATATAAACTCACTATCAACACACACACTCATATAAACTCACTATCAACACACACACTCATATAAACTCACACTATCAAGACACACACTCATATAAACTCACTATCAACACACACACTCATATAAACTCACTATCAACACACACACTCATATAAACTCACACTATCAACACACACACACATATAAACTCACTATCAACACACACACTCATATAAACTCACTATCAACACACACACTCATATAAACTCATGCTATCAACCCACACACTCATATAAACTCACTATCAACACACACACTCATATAAACTCACGCTATCAACACACACACACATATAATCTCACACTATCAACACACACACTCATATAAACTCACTATCAACAGACACACTCATATAAACTCACTATCAACACACACACTCATATAAACTCACACTATCAAGACACACACTCATATAAACTCACTATCAACACACACACTCATATAAACTCACACTATCAACACACACACTTAAATAAATTCACACTATCAACACACACACTCATATAAACTCATGCAATCAACACACACACTCATATAAACTCATGCTATCAACACACACACTCATATAAACTCACTATCAACACACACACTCATATAAACTCACGCTATCAACACACACACTCATATAAACTCACACTATCAACACACACACTCATATAAACTCACACTATCAACACACACACTCATATAAACTCACTATCAACACACACACTCATATAAACTCACACTATCAACACACACACACATATAAACTCACTATCAACACACACACTCATATAAACTCACTATCAACACACACACTCATATAAACTCATGCTATCAACCCACACACTCATATAAACTCACTATCAACACACACACTCATATAAACTCACACTATCAACACACACAGTCTTATAAACTCACTATCAACACACACACTCATATAAACTCACACTATCAACACACACACTCATATAAACTCACTATCAACACACACACTCATATAAACTCACACTATCAACACACACACACATATAAACTCACTATCAACACACACACTCATATAAACTCACACTATCAACACACACACTCATATAAACTCACTATGAACACACACACTTATATAAACTCACACTATCAACACACACACTCATATAAACTCAGACTATCAACACACACACACTCATATAAACTCACACTATCAACACACACACTCTTATAAACTCACTATCAACACACACACTCATATAAACTCACGCTATCAACACACACACTCATATAAACTCACACTATCAACACACACACTCATATAAACTCACACTATCAACACACACACTCATATAAACTCACACTATCAACACACACACTCATATAAACTCACTATCAACACACACACTCATATAAACTCACTTATAACACACACACTCATATAAACTCACTATCAACACACACACACATATAAACTCACACTATCAACACACACACTCATATAAACTCACTATCAACACACACACTCATATAAACTCACTATCAACACACACACACTTATATAAACTCACTATCAACACACACACACTTATATAAACTCACTATCAACACACACACTCATATAAACTCACACTATCAACACACACACACATATAAACTCACTATCAACACACACACTCATATAAACTCACTATCAACACACACACTCATATAAACTCACTATCAACACACACACTCATATAAACTCACTATCAACACACACACTCATATAAACTCAAGCTATCAACACACACACTCATATAAACTCACACTATCAACACACACACACTCATATAAACTCACGCTATCAACACACACACTCATATAAACTCACTATCAACACACACACTCATATAAACTCACACTATCAACACACACACACTCATATAAACTCACACTATCAACACACACACTCATATAAACTCACGCACTTATTTAACATTTTTCTCAATTGCTTTGGCTCGTTTTTTGAATCAGTCTTAAACTGTAAGTGCAATTGTTACAACTGTTTTATGGGACATCACAACATGTCTGCAAAATGTAGTAACTCAAAACATTTAATTGATGCTTCAAAACCTAGTTATTGTGACAGTAAATTGGCCATGCCACCAAAATGAAAAGTTTTTTTGTCATCGTGTGAGCCGTACTGGTCAAAATGTTTATGTGTTTTTTTCACCATGGCAGGCAACCCTGGAAATGTTTATGTTTTTTCTCACCATGGCAGGCAACCCTGGGAAATGTTTATGTGTTTTCTCACCATGGCAGGCAACCCTGGAAATGTTTATGTGTTTTCTCACCATGGCAGGCAACCCTGGAAATGTTTATGTGTTTTCTCACCATGGCAGGCAACCCTGGAAATGTTTATGTGTTTTTTCACCATGGCAGGCAACCCTGGAAATGTTTATGTACAAATGTCAGTTTTGTTCTACTTTTTTGTTGACACTGACAGCTTACTGTAATATATCAGAAGGTCAGTTTACTGTACTATACCAGGAGGTCAGCTTACTGTACTATACCAGAAGGTCAGTTTACTGTACTATACCAGAAGGTCAGTTTACTGTACTATACCAGGAGGTCAGCTTACTGTACTATACCAGAAGGTCAGTTTACTGTACTATACCAGAAGGTCAGCTTACTGTACTATACCAGAAGGTCAGCTTACTGTACTATACCAGAAGGTCAGTTTACTGTACTATACCAGAAGGTCAGCTTACTGTACTATACCAGAAGGTCAGCTTGCTGTACTATACCAGAAGGTCAGTTTACTGTACTATACCAGAAGGTCAGTTTACTGTACTATACCAGAAGGTCAGTTTACTGTACTATACCAGATGGACTCACTGAGACACACAGAACCGAGGACATGTCTGGACGTGTCAAGGTAGTCAGATGGATTCACTGAGACACACAGGGTCATGTCTCAGTAAACACAAACCAGACAAAACATTGTCAAAGTAGAATGGCTAATTTTCCCTAAAAAAAAATTGGTGCTTGGGTACAACTATACGCATCCTAATACAAATATGGGATGTGGATGTCTCTTAGCAGCAGCAGCATCTCCCTCTCAATAAGTAGCCTGGTTATTTCCATTTCCTAAAACTACTATGGGAATTAAAACAGCCAACACACACACTCACGCATGCAGGTATGCACGCACACACACACACATGCCCACACACACATTCACGCACACACATATACTGTACACACACCCACAGGTTATACAGGAGGTATGGAGGAATTATTTCTGCTTTCCTCTCCTCTTTGCCTGTCAGGATGGGCAAGCCTCCGCCCTCTCTCTCTCTTGCTCCTCCCCTCTCCTCCACTCATTAGAAGGCAACTTCAAATGACTTAAGCCCCCGCCAGTCGACAGCGTAAAGCCACAGTGTTGTCAGGTACAGTGGGTCTTAAGGCTTCAAGATCAACATGCCTATATTCTCTGACAAAACCCCCCGCAGGGGACTGCGCTGATGGTACAGGAATGCAGCGATGACAGGTGGACAGAGGGGAGGGAGGGGAGGAGTGAGAGAGAGGTAAAGAGAGAAAGGTACAGTAAATAAAGAAAGGAGGAATGGAGCGAGGGATTGAGCAAATGGAGGAAAGGATTTGTGGGAGATGGTGTCAGAGGCAGACACCTAGAGGGAAGGCCGGGGAAAAGGGGGAGAGAACGGGTGAAAGAACAAGGAAAGGAAATTTAAAAAAGGAGAGAGATAGGGCTATAGTTAATTATGGTAAAAGAACAAGCTTGTCTCTGTAGACGGTGTTTGAATGAGAGTGTCATGGCGAATCAGAGGGTCCCTAGACTTCCTAGGTAATTATTAACATTATAATTCACTACTCTTGTCCTTGTCCAATTGATTGGCATGCCTGTTACATGGGTATTTCCATAGGCAGTAGTGGTAACACTCACTATGCCTTCTTTCATGTGTGTGTCTCTCTCTCTCCCTCTCTCCCTCTCTCTCTCGCCCTCTCTGACAGTTTCAGAAGCATGTACTCTCTGACAGTTTCAGAAGCATGTACTCTCTGACAGTTTCAGAAGCATGTCAAATTACAACAGGGCTAATGAGAGTTTTATTGAGATCATGTGACCCCCGTGTTGGTGTGTTCCTTTTGACGCGTTGGGGGCTGATCAGATGTGGCTATTGAACGTAACTCGTTCTGTGTTCCCTGAACCTACCCACCTCTCATAATGTACAAAAAAAAACATATTATAAACACGTACAGTGGTACAGAAGGAAATGACTAACTTTAAAATGTTGAAACATATGAAATTATGAGTGACGTAATATTGAAACGCTGCATTGTATTTGTGTCAATGTACCAGTATCATTGCATTACAAAGCATCGTCCAATTGTTTAGAAAGGAAGACTCGTCGGAAACAAAGATAACTGATCAATTTATCGTCTCTTGTAATTACACCCACTGAGGTGACAGTGTGTCACAAATGGCACCCTATTCCCTATATAATAGTGCACTACTTTTGGCTGGTGCCCAGTCAAAAGTAGTAGATTATATAGGGAATAGGGTGCCATTTGTGACAAAACCAATTACAAAGAGGTTTAAATCAAACCTTGCATTGTTCGGCTCAAATAAGGCAACAACAACAAAACATGATAAAAGAGAGGAAAACTAGGCTCTGTGTGTTCAATACGATTCCAGCTGAAACCAAACTACAAACACAGTTCAGATCAGTCAAACTTCATTTTACTGAATCCTGCTTTTTCTTTCTATTAGCTAAGTGACAAACGGGGTGCGTTTTTTAAAGAACAAAATAAGAGAAAAAAAGTGTCTGTGAGGAAGTATGGGAATGGAGGAAGCTGGGCGTATGCAGCAGAGGAGAGATGCTTGCTGTATGGGAATGGAGGAAGCTGGGCGTATGCAGCAGAGGAGAGATGCTTGCTGTATGGGAATGGAGGAAGCTGGGCGTATGCAGCAGAGGAGAGATGCTTGCTGTATGGGAATGGAGGAAGCTGGGCGTATGCAGCAGAGGAGAGATGCTTGCTGTATGGGAATGGAGGAAGCTGGGCGTATGCAGCAGAGGAGAGATGCTTGCTGTATGGGAATGGAGGAAGCTGGGCGTATGCAGCAGAGGAGAGATGCTTGCTGTATGGGAATGGAGGAAGCTGGGCGTATGCAGCAGAGGAGAGATGCTTGCTGTATGGGAATGGAGGAAGCTGGGCGTATGCAGCAGAGGAGAGATGCTTGCTGTATGGGAATGGAGGAAGCTGGGCGTATGCAGCAGAGGAGAGATGCTTGCTGTATGGGAATGGAGGAAGCTGGGCGTATGCAGCAGAGGAGAGATGCTTGCTGTATGGGAATGGAGGAAGCTGGGCGTATGCAGCAGAGGAGAGATGCTTGCTGTATGGGAATGGAGGAAGCTGGGCGTATGCAGCAGAGGAGAGATGCTTGCTGTATGGGAATGGAGGAAGCTGGGGCGTATGCAGCAGAGGAGAGATGCTTGCTGTATGGGAATGGAGGAAGCTGGGCGTATGCAGCAGAGGAGAGATGCTTGCTGTATGGGAATGGAGGAAGCTGGGCGTATGCAGCAGAGGAGAGATGCTTGCTGTATGGGAATGGGAGGAAGCTGGGCGTATGCAGCAGAGGAGAGATGCTTGCTGTATGGGAATGGAGGAAGCTGGGCGTATGCAGCAGAGGAGAGATGCTTGCTGTATGGGAATGGAGGAAGCTGGGCGTATGCAGCAGAGGAGAGATGCTTGCTGTATGGGAATGGAGGAGAAGCTGGGCGTATGCAGCAGAGGAGAGATGCTTGCTGTATGGGAATGGAGGAAGCTGGGCGTATGCAGCAGAGGAGAGATGCTTGCTGTATGGGAATGGAGGAAGCTGGGCGTATGCAGCAGAGGAGAGATGCTTGCTGTATGGGAATGGAGGAAGCTGGGCGTATGCAGCAGAGGAGAGATGCTTGCTGTATGGGAATGGAGGAAGCTGGGCGTATGCAGCAGAGGAGAGATGCTTGCTGTATGGGAATGGAGGAAGCTGGGCGTATGCAGCAGAGGAGAGATGCTTGCTGTATGGAATGGAGGAAGCTGGGCGTATGCAGCAGAGGAGAGATGCTTGCTGTATGGGAATGGAGGAAGCTGGGCGTATGCAGCAGAGGAGAGATGCTTGCTGTATGGGAATGGAGGAAGCTGGGCGTATGCAGCAGAGGAGAGATGCTTGCTGTATGGGAATGGAGGAAGCTGGGCGTATGCAGCAGAGGAGAGATGCTTGCTGTATGGGAATGGAGGAAGCTGGGCGTATGCAGCAGAGGAGAGATGCTTGCTGTATGGGAATGGAGGAAGCTGGGCGTATGCAGCAGAGGAGAGATGCTTGCTGTATGGGAATGGAGGAAGCTGGGCGTATGCAGCAGAGGAGAGATGCTTGCTGTATGGGAATGGAGGAAGCTGGGCGTATGCAGCAGAGGAGAGATGCTTGCTGTATGGGAATGGAGGAAGCTGGGCGTATGCAGCAGAGGAGAGATGCTTGCTGTATGGGAATGGAGGAAGCTGGGCGTATGCAGCAGAGGAGAGATGCTTGCTGTATGGGAATGGAGGAAGCTGGGCGTATGCAGCAGAGGAGAGATGCTTGCTGTATGGGAATGGAGGAAGCTGGGCGTATGCAGCAGAGGAGAGATGCTTGCTGTATGGGAATGGAGGAAGCTGGGCGTATGCAGCAGAGGAGAGATGCTTGCTGTATGGGAATGGAGGAAGCTGGGCGTATGCAGCAGAGGAGAGATGCTTGCTGTATGGGAATGGAGGAAGCTGGGCGTATGCAGCAGAGGAGAGATGCTTGCTGTATGGGAATGGAGGAAGCTGGGCGTATGCAGCAGAGGAGAGATGCTTGCTGTATGGGAATGGAGGAAGCTGGGCGTATGCAGCAGAGGAGAGATGCTTGCTGTATGGGAATGGAGGAAGCTGGGCGTATGCAGCAGAGGAGAGATGCTTGCTGTATGGGAATGGAGGAAGCTGGGCGTATGCAGCAGAGGAGAGATGCTTGCTGTATGGGAATGGAGGAAGCTGGGCGTATGCAGCAGAGGAGAGATGCTTGCTGTATGGGAATGGAGGAAGCTGGGCGTATGCAGCAGAGGAGAGATGCTTGCTGTATGGGAATGGAGGAAGCTGGGCGTATGCAGCAGAGGAGAGATGCTTGCTGTATGGGAATGGAGGAAGCTGGGCGTATGCAGCAGAGGAGAGATGCTTGCTGTATGGGAATGGAGGAAGCTGGGCGTATGCAGCAGAGGAGAGATGCTTGCTGTATGGGAATGGAGGAAGCTGGGCGTATGCAGCAGAGGAGAGATGCTTGCTGTATGGGAATGGAGGAAGCTGGGCGTATGCAGCAGAGGAGAGATGCTTGCTGTATGGGAATGGAGGAAGCTGGGCGTATGCAGCAGAGGAGAGATGCTTGCTGTATGGGAATGGAGGAAGCTGGGCGTATGCAGCAGAGGAGAGACTGCTTGCTGTATGGGAATGGAGGAAGCTGGGCGTATGCAGCAGAGGAGAGATGCTTGCTGTATGGGAATGGAGGAAGCTGGGCGTATGCAGCAGAGGAGAGATGCTTGCTGTATGGGAATGGAGGAAGCTGGGCGTATGCAGCAGAGGAGAGATGCCTTGCTGTATGGGAATGGAGGAAGCTGGGCGTATGCAGCAGAGGAGAGATGCTTGCTGTATGGGAATGGAGGAAGCTGGGCGTATGCAGCAGAGGAGAGATGCTTGCTGTATGGGAATGGAGGAAGCTGGGCGTATGCAGCAGAGGAGAGATGCTTGCTGTATGGGAATGGAGGAAGCTGGTTGGTTTTTGTGGTTGGAGGAGCTGGGCGTATGCAGCAGAGGAGAGATGCTTGCTGTATGGGAATGGAGGAAGCTGGGCGTATGCAGCAGAGGAGAGATGCTTGCTGTATGGGAATGGAGGAAGCTGGGCGTATGCAGCAGAGGAGAGATGCTTGCTGTATGGGAATGGAGGAAGCTGGGCGTATGCAGCAGAGGAGAGATGCTTGCTGTATGGGAATGGAGGAAGCTGGGCGTATGCAGCAGAGGAGAGATGCTTGCTGTATGGGAATGGAGGAAGCTGGGCGTATGCAGCAGAGGAGAGATGCTTGCTGTATGGGAATGGAGGAAGCTGGGCGTATGCAGCAGAGGAGAGATGCTTGCTGTATGGGAATGGAGGAAGCTGGGCGTATGCAGCAGAGGAGAGATGCTTGCTGTATGGGAATGGAGGAAGCTGGGCGTATGCAGCAGAGGAGAGATGCTTGCTGTATGGGAATGGAGGAAGCTGGGCGTATGCAGCAGAGGAGAGATGCTTGCTGTATGGGAATGGAGGAAGCTGGGCGTATGCAGCAGAGGAGAGATGCTTGCTGTATGGGAATGGAGGAAGCTGGGCGTATGCAGCAGAGGAGAGATGCTTGCTGTATGGGAATGGAGGAAGCTGGGCGTATGCAGCAGAGGAGAGATGCTTGCTGTATGGGAATGGAGGAAGCTGGGCGTATGCAGCAGAGGAGAGATGCTTGCTGTATGGGAATGGAGGAAGCTGGGCGTATGCAGCAGAGGAGAGATGCTTGCTGTATGGGAATGGAGGAAGCTGGGCGTATGCAGCAGAGGAGAGATGCTTGCTGTATGGGAATGGAGGAAGCTGGGCGTATGCAGCAGAGGAGAGATGCTTGCTGTATGGGAATGGAGGAAGCTGGGCGTATGCAGCAGAGGAGAGATGCTTGCTGTATGGGAATGGAGGAAGCTGGGCGTATGCAGCAGAGGAGAGATGCTTGCTGGTGCGAGATGTCTTTTTGATATTACGATTTGCATGCCTACACATGACATTATGACACTTTTGGATGATCACATTGTGGGATTAGCAGGCAGCCTTGTCATTTCCAACAACAATACTGCGATGGAGGGATGCTATTTCTCACACGATGCCTCACATTAACGCCGGGCCCAAAGATTTACATACATCTTTGTCTTAAGATGAAAGAAAGGCGGTTTGAGAGAATGAAGTTAAGCTTTAGAACTGGGGAAGGCAGAAGGAGGAAAGTGGAGGGCGTGGTGATGTCGGCGAATTGGGAGGCTAACAGAAATAGAGGGAGGGAGGGAGGGAGGGGAAGATGAAAAAAAAAAGTTGTATTCATTTTAAATCACCCAGAATTGTGTCGATGCAAAGATACATAATCCCCCCCACTCTTTTTTTGGCATTCATGTAATAATAAAAAAAAACACAAAATAAAGACATGCCAGAAAGGAAGCGAGGATAAGAATATGCATTAGCATGTCTGTATGGTAAGAGAAAAGAGAGAAGCGGTTCAGCAGCATTATACTCAGAGTTTAGTTTAGTGGTGTGTCTCTGACTGAGTCTCACAGTGAAAGGCAAAGTATCGGCCTCCGTTCTCTCCCTGCTCTAGTCTTGTCGCCTTTAGCAGTCATTCACCAAACTGACCTAGATGGTTGTGCCTCCTCTCTCCCCCTACCTCCTCCTCCTGCATCTCCCTCTCCTCCTCTCGTCTCCATTTGATTGGATTCCTCCTCCTTTATCCTCTGATTGTGAACCTGCTTACAGTAAAGCCAGCAGATTGGATCAGAATCTGACCACCCTTTTTAAATTGATTGAGAATTTCAATAAGCATTTTTCTACGGCTGGCCATGCTTTCCACCTAACTACCCCTACTGCATTCAACAGCACTGCACCCCCCACAGCTACTCGCCCAAACCTCCCCCATTTCTCCTTCTCCCAAATCCATTCAGCTGATGTTCTGAAAGAGCTGCAAAATCTGGACCCCTACAAATCAGCTGGGCTTGACAATCTGGATCCTTTCTTTCTAAAATTATCTGCCGAAATTATTGCAACCCCTATTACTAGCCTGTTCAACCTCTCTTTCGTGTCGTCTGAGATTCCCATAGATTGGAAAGCAGCTGCTGTCATCCCCCTCTTCAAAGGAGGTGACACTCTTGACCCAAATTGCTACAGACCTATATCCATCCTACCCTGCCTTTCTAAGGTCTTCGAAAGCCAAGTCAACAAACAGATTACTGACCATTTCGAATCCCACCGCACCCTCTCCGCTATGCAATCTGGTTTCAGAGCTGGTCATGGGTGCACCTCAGCCACGCTCAAGGTCCTAAACGACATCGTAACCGCCATCGATAAGAAACAATACTGTGCTGCCGTATTCATTGACCTGGCCAAAGCTTTTGACTCTGTTAATCACCACATCCTCATCGGCAGACTCAGTAGCCTTGGTTTCTCAAACGATTGCGTCGCCTGGTTCACCAACTACTTCTCTGACAGAGTTCAGTGTGTCAAATTGGAGGGCCTACTGTCTGGACCTCTGGCAGTCTCTATGGGGGTACCACAGGGTTCAATTCGTGGGCCAACTCTTTTCTCTGTATACATAAATGATGTCGCTCTTGCTGCTGGTGAATCTCTGATCCACCTCTACGCAGACGACACCATTCTGTATACTTCTGGCCCTTCTTTGGACACTGTGTTAACAACTCTCCAGACGAGCTTCAATGCCATTCAACTCTCCTTCCGTGGTCTCCAACTGCTCCTAAACCAAGTAAAACTAAATGCATGCTCTTCAACCGATCGCTGCCTGCACCTGCCCACCTGTCCAGCATCACTTCTCTGGACGGTTCTAACTTAGAATTTGTGGACAACTACAAATACCTAGGTGTCTGGTTAGACTGTAAACTCTCCTTCCAGACTCACATCAATCATCTCCAATCCAAAGTGAAATCTAGAATTGGCTTCCTATTTCGCAACAAAGCATCCTTCACTCATGCTGCCAAAAATACCCTCGTAAAACTGACCATCCTACCAATCCTCGACTTCGGCGACGTCATTTACAAAATAGCCTCCAATACCCTACTCAACAAGCTGGATGCAGTCTATCACAGTGCCATCCGTTTTGTCAACAAAGCCCCATATACTACCCACCACTGCGACCTGTACGCTCTCGTTGGCTGGCCTTCGCTTCATAATCGTCGCCAAACACATTGGCTCCAGGTCATCTACAAGACCCTGCTAGGTAAAGTCCCCCCTTATCTCCGCTCACTGGTCACCATAGCAGCACCCACCTGTAGCACGCGCTCCAGCAGGTATATCTCTCTGGTCACCCCTAAAGCCAACTCCTCCTTTGGTCGTCTCTCCTTCCAGTTCTTAGCTGCCAATGACTGGAACGAACTACAAAAATCTCTGAAACTGGAAACACTTATCTCCCTCACTAGCTTTAAGCACCAGCTGTCAGAGCAGCTCACAGATCTCTGCACCTGTACATAGCCCATCTTTAATTTAGCCCAAACTACTACCTCTTTCCCTACTGTATTTATTTATTTTATTTATTTTCCTCCTTTGCACCATATTATTTATATTTTAACTTTGAACTTTCTTCAAACTACAAATCTACCATTCCAGTGTTTTTCTTGCCATACTTTATTTACTTTGCCACCATGGCATTTTTTGCCTTTACCTTCCTTATCTCACATCATTTGCTCACATTGTATATAGTCTTATTTTTTTCTACTGCATCATTGATTGTATGTTGTTTTACTCCATGTGTAACTCTGTGTTTTTGTATGTTGTCGAACTGCTTTGCTTTATCTTGGCCAGGTCGCAATTGTAAATGAGAACTTGTTCTCAACTTGCCTACCTGGTTAAATAAAGGTGAAATAAATAAATAAAAAAAATAGAGAGGAGGTTAGTGTAAAATTTTGATTATAGGCCAAGAGAGAGAGAGAGAGAGAGAGAGAGAGAGAGAGAGAGAGAGAGAGAGAGAGAGAGAGAGAGAGGCTACGGCCAATTTCTGTCATTTAGGCTATTTATTCTCTTGAAATTCTGTTTGTATATTTAACAAATAATTGTATAACCACTCTGTGTCCATTTTAAACTTCCATTTATTTTATTATCTTAGCTTATCAAAATGTAATAACTATATTTTATAAATGAAATAACTGTTAGCTAATCATATTATTTGCTTTTTGTAGTCCACTGTATCTGAAAGACTCCTGCTGCTTACTACGACAGAGACATAGAACGCCACAGCCATGGCAACTCCATGGTGAGTGTACTTCCTATAAACCCCCCCTTCTTACTATGCCACCATTATCCTCCATGATCTGTTTCTGATTCTTTCCCTAACCCCTTCTTCCCTCTCTTTGCTACCCTTCTCTTACTCCTTTCTTTATCTCTCTCACTTTCTGGCAACATCCCCTGTCCTTTACCCCCACCCCCCTCTGGCTTACTCCCCCTATTCCCCAACCCTCCCCCCACCCGTCTCCCTCCCTCCCTCACTATAGGCTGTGCGGCAGGCGGCGTGTCCCCCCGTCGGTGGTAATAAAATAAACTGACGTCCCACCTTGAACCAGAGGAAGAGGTTATTTACATCTATAGGAATTTACAATCTGCCCACGCTAGATCACTCAGCCATGACAGGTCCGACCAGCACATATCAGATAACCATAGAGAGGGGTTGGGTGGATGGGGGAGTGAGAGAGGGGTTGGGTGGATGGGGGGATGGGGAGAGTGAGAGAGGCATTGGGGGGATGGGGTGATGAAGAGAGTGAGAGAGGGGTTGGGTGGATGGGGGAGTAAGAGAGGGGTTGGGGGATGGGGAGAGTGAGAGACGTGTTGGGGAATGGGGTGAGTGAGAGAGGGGTTGGGGGATGGGGAGAGTGAGAGAGAGTTGGGGTATAGGGAGAGTGAGAGAGGGGTTGGGGGATGGGGTGAGTGAGGGAGGGGTTGGGGGATGGGGGATGGAGTGAGTGAGAGAGAGAGGGGTTGGGGGATGGGGTGAGTGAGAGAGGGGTTGGGGGATGGGGGATGGAGTGAGTGAGAGAGAGAGGGGTTGGGGGATAGGGGAATGGGGTGAGTGGGGTTAGGGGATGAGGGGTTAGGGGATGGGGAGAGTGAAAGAGGGGTTGGGGGGATGGGGGGATTGGGGGATGTGGGGATGTGGGGATGGGGATAGTGAGAGAGGGGTTGGGGGGATGGGGTGAGTGAGAGAGTGAGTGAGAGAGGGGTTGAGGTTGGGGGGATGGGGGATGGGGGGATGGGGGGAGTGAGAGAGGGGTTGGGGGATGGGGGAGGGGGAGAGTGAGAGAGGGGTTGGGTGGATGGGGGGATGGGGAGAGTGAGAGAGAGGTTGGGGGATGGGGTGAGTGAGAGAGGGGTTGGGGGATGGGGGGATGGGGGGAGTGAGAGAGGGGTTGGGGGATGGGGGAGGGAGAGAGTGAGAGAGGGGTTGAGGTTGGGGGGATGGGGGATGGGGAGAGTGAGAGAGGGGATGGGATGGGGAGAGTGAGAGAGGGGTTTGGGGATTGGGGGATGGGGTGAGTGAGAGAGGGGTTGGGTGGATGGGGGAGGGGGAGAGTGAGAGAGGGGTTGGGTGGATGGGGTGAGTGAGAGAGTGAGAGAGGGGTTGAGGTTGGGGGGATGGGGGATGGGGGGATGGGGGGAGTGAGAGAGGGGTTGGGGGATGGGGGAGGGGAGAGAGTGAGAGAGGGGTTGAGGTTGGGGGGATGGGGGATGGGGAGAGTGAGAGAGGGGATGGGGATGGGGAGAGTGAGAGAGGGGTTTGGGGATTGGGTGAGTAAGAGAGGTGTTGGGGGATGGGGGATGGGGGATGGAGGGAGTGAGAGAGGGGTTGGGGGATGGGGGGATGGGGGGAGTAAGAGAGGTGTTGGGGATGGGGGATGGGGGGAGTGAGAGAGGGGTTGGGGGATGGGGGGATGGGGGGAGTGAGAGAGGGGTTGGGTGGATGGGGGATGGGGGGATGGGGGGTAGGGGGATGGGGGATGGGGAGACTGAGAGAGGTGTTGGGGGGATGGGGGGATGTGGGGATGGGGAGAGTGAGAGAGGGGTTGGGGTTGATGGGGGGATGGGTAGAGTGAGAGAGGGGTTGGGGGGATGGGGGATGGGGGGATGGGTAGAGTGAGAGAGGGGTTGGGGGGATGGGGGATGGGGAGAGTGAGAGAGAGAGGTGTTGGGGGGATGGGGGGATGGGGAGAGTGAGAGAGAGAGGTGTTGGGGGGATGGGGGGATGGGGAGAGTGAGAGAGGATGCAGAGAAGAGGTGAGATGCAAAGGGGGAAATGAAAGAGTGGTGACAGACGGAGGGACAAAAACATACAGAAGAAATAGGTCTCCGTTCGCCTCCCCTCCCCCCTCTCCTCTCCTCTCCTCTCCTCTCCTCTCCTCTCCTCTCCTCTCCTCTCCTGTGTAACTGATAGATGCACACACACACACACACACACACACACACACACACACACACACACACACACACACACACACACACACACACACACACACACACACACACACACACACACACACACACACACATTACATGTTAATGTTTTTAAATGTAAATTGTAAAGTATATAGTCTGTAATGTCTTTATATGTGGGAACCTAGTAATACTAGCGGTCTCCTTTGGCGTTGGCTAATGTGGATCCTAATATATCAAATCCTCTCTGTTCTCTCTGTGTTATGGCCAGTACTGTGCTCTCCTCTGCTGTGTTCAGGGAGGATGTTGTTGTTGGTTGTGTTGTGATCAGTAGCTACAGACTGGGGTCCTGTAGTCCTCAGGAACATGACATTGTAATCTGCTCCATGTTTTATTTATGGGCCTTACTGAGGCAGATAACGGCTGTTTTAACAAACAAAGATGATTGCTTCAGGGGCCAACTGCTCCTCCTGAGGTAATTAAGACAAAGTAGCTCCCAGGGCCAGGAGAGAGGGAGTGAGGGAGGGGAGGGCAGGAGGGAGGGAGAGAGGGAGGGAGGGGGAGGGCAGGAGGGAGGGAGAGATGAAGGGTGGGGGGGGGCAGGAGGGCAGGAGGGAGGGAGAGAGGGTGGGGGGCAGGAGGGCAGGAGGGAGGGAAAGTGGAAGGGCGGGAGCGGGGAGGTGGGAGGGAAGGATTTATGCAACCAATTGCATAGCCCTGTATGTTAGGGTAAAGGTTAAGGTGAACCCGGGATGTGGACAGGACGCTAGGGTTAGGGTTAAGGGTAGTGAAATCCACCAATCAGAGGCAGTCTGATAAAATGCAATAAGTGCAGCACCAATCACTGGCAGTCACATACAGTGGCGCACCTCTTTAACAGTGGCTCAATCCTAGCCCTGCCATGTTTATTTGTAAACTGAACAGACAATATGAGAGGCTGGGCTGTACAAAGGACTGAGCCTGCCAGCTGGCCAAATCACGCTATTTCCCCTCTCTTCTCCCTCCCCGTTACTCAACCCCCCTCTGTAATGCCAGCCAACCCCCCCAGCCAACACACACACACACACACACACACACACACACACACACACACACACACACACCACACACACACACACACACACACACACACACAGACCTGGGCCTTTCCAGTGATGAGAGATGATCCCTAGAAGTGCCAACGGGGAGCCTATTTTATTTGAAGACCGAGCATTATTGTTGTGTGTTTGTGTACATGAGTATTTCTCTGTGTTTGTGTGTGTGTGTGTGTTGTGTTTGTGTACACATGTATTTGTGTGTGTGTGTCTGTGTGTGAGAAAGAGCGGGAGAGAGGAAGAAGAGGGGAAGGGGGGTTCACCAGCCAGCCAGCCCCCCTCCCTCTCTCCAGCCCCCTGGTGAGAAAACAAATTGGTCTCTGTTCCTGTTCACATCAATTGATGTTCCATTAGAACCAGGTGGCCTTGATAGGCACCAACCTGTCTTGCAGAAAATACATACACAATGTCCATCTCCGTTCATTCTCCCTCTATATTTCTCTTTCTCTACTCATGGGGGCAGATGGCAAGCGCCCAGAAAGTAGGATTTTCTTGGACGGTTCTTCTTTCCTTCCAAAAAGTTTTTTTTTTATCTCTTTCTCCGTATTGCTCTCTTTCAAAGTCCTATTTCTCAGGCCCTTTCTATTATACACACGTAAGCATGTGGACACACACACACACACACACACACACGCACACACACACACACACGCACACACACACACACACACACACTACATACAGTATACATTTCCTTGGTGTAAAACGCCTCATTATGACACCCAGGTTGAGTCCCGTATTCAGCCTATTCCCTATCTAGTGCACTACTTTTGACGAGAGCCCTATGGGTCCTGATCAAAAGTATAGTGCACTACATCGGGAATAGGCTGCCACTAGAGACGCACCCCTCTAGCTATGAGAAAGAGTGATCTATGGTCCAGAGGTATTTACCAGTCAGTAGATAATGACACCTGAGATGTGAGTAGAGCAGCATAGCAGTGGATGATACAGCACCCAGCTAATCCTCTTCACCTGTCTATCTCTACACTCACACACACTCTCCCTATACCCCAACGCCAAGTAATCCCCAGCATTAGATCTCCACCGCTCCTCAAGTAGCTAAGAGGATGACAAAACAACAAACCGAACATAACACTGTACGTATCCTCGCCGCTCAAATCTCATCTCCACAGTGGGTTACCTGTACCCACGTGTGCCTGTCTTGCCCATCAGCACGATGCTGTTAAAAGGTGATGTGTGTGTGTGCGTTTGTGCAGTATGTGTGTGTGTCTGCCATGGTGTAAAGATGATGAGTGCGTTTTAATTAGTCTCTAATTTACAGCCCAGTGAGTCTGTGTCCAGAAGGTTGATGCTGTGGATTCCACCGGAGCCGATTGGCCTGCCACCTGGCCTGCAGTATGGAAGCTAGCTGAGTGACAAATGTATTGCATTTTTCCCCAAGGAGAAATTCTAATACTAGTAATTACCTAGCAGACTAAAGGGCTACATTTCGACCGATTTTTTTAAGGGAGTGTGCAAATTGAGGTCAGGGATGGGACTGCTTCTAGGTATGCTACCAGGTTGTCGCTGTGTTATAGTCGGGGGAAAGTGTCTCGGTCTCTGCCACTGAAATGCATGTCCATTCCACCGGTCACAAATGTAAATCCTCCTCAATTAAAATATTGCATTTTTAATTCCTTATTTTTTCTCCTTTTCAAATCTCACTCAGACATGAATTTCTTTGTCATAGCCTGCAATTACCCTGGGAATGGCCGGAGGTTGGGATGGATGACGCTATTACTTGCCCTGATGGGAAACTCTCTGTATCCCAAATGGTACTTTATTCCCTATATAGTGCACTTCGTTTGACCAAAGCCGTCATCAAACGTAGTGCACTATATTTGGAATAGGGTGCCATTTGGGATGCTAGCTCTCTGTGTAGAATGTGAGAATGCTGTTCTGCTGGCCTAGGCTTCTTCACGTCAAGGTTGTCACCCCCCCCCAACACAACACTGCTGATCGCTTCCTCAGGTCTGTGCCTCTGTAAATACAACAGAAACCAACGACATGGCACCCTATTCCCTATATAGTGCACTACTTTAGATCTCTCTCCCTCCCTGAGCCTAGCAGACCCCTTTTTCTCCCACTACCCATAGTGCTAGCAGACCCATTTTTCTCCCACTACCCATAGTCCTAGCAGACCCCTTTTTCTCCCACTACCCATAGTCCTAGCAGACCCCTTTTTCTCCCACTACCCATAGTCCTAACAGACCCCTTTTTCTCCCACTACCCATAGTCCTAGCAGACCCATTTTTCTCCCACTACCCATAGTGCTAGCAGACCCCTTTTTCTCCCACTACCCATAGTCATAGCAGACCCCTTTTCCTCACACTACCCATAGTCCTAGCAGACCCCTTTTTCTCCCACTACCCATAGTGCTAGCAGACCCCTTTTTCTCCCACTACCCATAGTCCTAGCAGACCCCTTTTTCTCCCACTACCCATAGTCCTAGCAGACCCCTTTTTCTCCCACTACCCATAGTCCTAGCAGACCCCTTTTTCTCCCACTACCCATAGTCCTAGCAGACCCCTTTTTCTCCCACTACCCATAGTGCTAGCAGACCCCTTTTTCTCCCACTACCCATAGTCATAGCAGACCCCTTTTCCTCACACTACCCATAGTCTTAGCAGACCCCTTTTCCTCCCACTACCCATAGTCCTAGCAGACCCCTTTTCCTCACACTACCCATAGTCCTAGCAGACCCCTTTTTCTCCCACTACCCATAGTCCTAGCAGACCCCTTTTTCTCCACTACCCATAGTCCTAGCAGACCCCTTTTCCTCACACTACCCATAGTCCTAGCAGACCCCTTTTCCTCACACTACCCATAGTCCTAGCAGACCCCTTTTCCTCACACTACCCATAGTCCTAGCAGACCCCTTTTCCTCACACTACCCATAGTCCTAGCAGACCCCTTTCTCCTCACACTACCCATAGTCTTACAGACCCCTTTTTCTCCCACTACCCATAGTCCTAGCAGACCCCTTTTTTCTCAGACTACCCATAGTCCTAGCAGACCCCTTTTTCTCACACTACCCATAGTCCTAGCAGACCCCTTTTTCTCACACTACCAATG
>NW_021823489.1:20000-39942 GCF_901001165.1 Salmo trutta | reverse complement strand
ATAGTCCTGTCTTATATATGATCCTGTAATAGTGCTGTATTATTAATAGTCCTGTAATAGTCCTGTATTATTAATAGTCCTGTAATAGTCCTGTATTATTAATAGTCCTGTAATAGTACTGTATTATTTATAGTCCTGTATTGTTAATCATGCTGTATTATTAATAATCCTGTAATAGTCCTGTATTATTAATAATCCTGTAATAGTCCTGTATTATTAATAGTCCTGTAATAGTCCTGTACTATTAATGGTCCTGTAATTGTCCTGTATTATTAATAGTCCTGTATTATTAATAGTCCTGTAATAGTCCTGTATTATCAATAGTTCTGTATTAGTCCTGTATTATTTATAGTCCTGTATTGTTAATAGCCCTGAAATAGTGCTGTATTATTAATAGTCCTGTAATTGTCCTGTATTATTAGTAGTCCTGTATAAGTCTTGTATTAGTTCTGTATTAGTCCTGTATTATTATTATTAACAGACCTGTACAAGTGCTGTATTGTTAATCGTGCTGTAATAGTGCTGTATTATTAATAGTGCTGTATTGTTAATCGTGCTGTATTATTAATAGTATTGTATTATTAATAGTCCTGTAATAGTCCTGTATTATTAATAGTCCTGTAATAGTCCTGTATTATTAATAGTCCTGTAATAGTGCTGTATTATTAATAGTCCTGTATTATTAATAGTCCTGTAATAGTGCTGTATTATTAATAGTTCTGTATTATCCTGTATTGTTAATTGTGCCGCAATAGTGCTGTATTATTAATAGTGCTTTATTATTAATAGTGCTGTATTATTAATAGTGCTGTATTATTAATAGTCCTGTAATAGTGCTGTATTATTAATAGTCCTGTAATAATGCTGTATTATTAATAGTGCTGTATAATTAATAGTGCTGTATTATTAATCGTGCTGTATTATTAATAGTCCTGTGATAGTGCTGTATAATTAATAGTCCTGTGATAGTGCTGTATAATTAATAGTCCTGTGATAGTGCTGTATAATTAATAGTCCTGTAATAATGCTGTATTATTCATAGTCCTGTATTAGTCCTTTATTATTAATTGTGCTGTATTAGTCCTGTGTTATTAATAGTCTTGTAATAGTGCTGTATTATTAATAGTGCTGTATAATTAATAGTGCTGTATTATTAATCGTGCTGTATTAGTTCTGTGTTATTAACCTGTTAGGGACAGATGTTCCGCTAGCAGAACGCCTCACCAATATTCAATGGTATAGAGTGGCGTGAATTACAAATACCTCAAAAATGCAAAAACTTCAATTTTTCAAACATATGACTATTTTACACCATTTTAAAGACAAGACTCTCCTTTACCTAACCACATTGTCCGATTTCAAAAAGGCTTTACAACGAAAGCAAAACATTAGATTATGTCAGGAGAGTACCCAGCCAGAAATAATCACACACCCATTTTTCAAGCTAGCATATATGTCACAAAAACCAAAACCACAGCTAAATGCAGCACTAACCTTTGATGATCTTCATCAGATGACACTCCTAGGACATTATGTTATACAATACATGCATGTTTTGTTCAATCAAGTTCATATTTATATCAAAAACCAGCTTTTTACATTAGCATGTTTTGTTCAGAACTAGCATACCCACCGAAAACTTCCGGTGAATTTACTAAATTACTCACGATAAACGTTGACAAAAAACATAACAATTATTTTAAGATTTATAGATACAGAACTTCTTTATGCAATCGCGGTGTCCGATTTTAAAATAGCTTTTCGGTGAAAGCACATTTTGCAATATTCTGAGTAGATAGCCCGGCCATCATGGCTAGCTATGTTGACACCCACCAAGTTTGGCACTCACCAAACTCAGATTTACTATAAGAAAAGTTAGATTACCTTTGCTGTTCTTCGTCAGAATGCACTCCCAGTGTCACGTCCTGACCAGTATAAGGGTTATTGGTTATTGTAGTTTGGTCAGGACGTGGCAGAGGGTATTTTGTTTATGTGGTTCGGGGTGGGAGATTGTTTCTTGTTTTGCGTGTGTGAGCCTGACAAGACTGTTTTGTTGATTGTTCGTTCTTCATTTTGTTATTTTGGTGTTTTCTTGGTTTAAAATAAAATACAAGATGAGCATCCACATTCCTGCTGCGTTTTGGTCCTCCATTCCCGACGACAACCGTTACAGAATCTCCCACCAAATAAGGACCAAGCAGCGGAGGAAGGAGCAACGGAGGGACGATCTTGAGAAGTGCACGTGGGAAGAGATTATGGCTGGAGAAGGTCCATGGAGGAAGTGGAGCGAAGACAGGGAACGCTACAGGGGAACACGACTGGCGTTTAAGCCCGAGAGGCAGCCCCAATAATTTTTTTTGGGGGGGCACACGGGTAGTTTGGCTGGGCGAGGATTGAGCCCAAGGCCAAATCCCCGTACCTTTTCTGGGCAACCAGTGACTGGACAGGTCCCGTGCTTCGGGGTAATGGGTACTGTGGCGAGGCCAAGTATTTTTAGGCCGGTACGCGCAATACCAGCGCCCCGCATTTGCCAGGGGGAAGTGGGAATCCAGCCAGTAAGAGCGATGCCAGTTCTGCACTCGAGACCGCCAGTACGCCTCTACGGTCCAGTGTGTCAACCCAGTCCGACTCGTCGTGTTCCCGCTCCCCGCACTAGCCCTGAGGTGCGTGTTCCCAGGCTGATACCTCCAGTACCAGCACCACGCATCAGGCTTCCAGTGCGTCAACCCAGTCCGACTCGGCCTGTTCCCGCTCCCCGCACTGGCCCTGAGGTGCGTGTTCCCAGGCTGATACCTCCAGTACCAGCACCACGCATCAGGCTTCCAGTGCGTCAACCCAGTCCGACTCGGCCTGTTCCCGCTCCCCGCACTGGCCCTGAGGTGCTTGTTACCAGGCTGATACCTCCAGTACCAGCACCACGCATCAGGCTTCTAGTGCGTCAACCCAGTCCGACTCGGCCTGTTCCCACTCCCCGCACTGGCCCTGAGGTGCGTGTCCCCAGACTGCACATCCAGTACCAGTACCACGCATCAGGCTTCCAGTGCGTCAGCCCAGCCTTGAGAGTTCGGAAATAGTGTGCAGTCCAGAGTATCCGGCAACAGTGTGCAGTCCAGAGTATCCGGCAACAGTGTGCAGTCCAGAGTATCCGGCAACAGTGTGCAGTCCAGAGTATCCGGCAACAGTGTGCAGTCCAGAGTATCCGGCAACAGTGTGCAGTCCAGAGTATCCGGCACCAGTGTGCAGTCCAGAGTATCCGGCAACAGTGTCTAGTCCGGAACCGAGGGAGACTGCCTGTGATCTGAAACCAAGGGAGTCTGCCTGCGACCCGGAACCGAGGGAGTCTGCCTGCGACCCGGAACCGAGGGAGTCTGCCTGCGACCCGGAACCGAGGGAGTCTGCCTGTGACCCGGAACCAAAGGGGTCTGCCTGTGACCCGGAACCGAGGGGTTCTGCCTGTGACCCGGAACCAAAGGGGTATGCCTGTGACCCGGAACCAAGGGGGTCAGCCTGCGACCCGGGACCGAGGGAATCTACCTGTGACCCAGAACCGAAGGGGTCTGCCTGCGACCCGGAACCAAAGGGTCTGCCTGTGACCCGGAACCGAAGGAGTCTGCCTGTGACCCAGAACCGGGTGAGTCTGCCTATGACCCGGAACCAAGGGAGTCTATCAGCAACCCGGAACTGAGTAAGTCTATTGACGATCTGGAACTAAATATGAGTAACTGTGTTTCTAATGAGTCTGCCTACAGTGTGGAATGGAAGAGGTCTGCCTACGATCTGGAATGAGGGGAGTCTGCCTACGGCCCGAAACTGAGCAAGTCTGTCTGCATTCTGGAGGACAGTAGGCCGGAGCCAGAACCACCTCCTGTATAGGTGGGTTGGGGAGGGGGGGCGTAGCACAAGTGCCGTCGGTGACGGCAGCCACCCTCCCTTCCCTCCCTTTAGTTTAGGGGGATTTTTTTATTTTTATTTTATTTATTTTTTATTTATGAGGTGCATCCGGGGTCTGCACCTTTTGGGGGGGGGGGGGGGGTACTGTCACGTCCTGACCAGTATAAGGGTTATTGGTTATTGTAGTTTGGTCAGGACGTGGCAGAGGGTATTTTGTTTATGTGGTTCGGGGTGGGAGATTGTTTCTTGTTTTGCGTGTGTGAGCCTGACAAGACTGTTTTGTTGATCGTTCGTTCTTCATTTTGTTATTTTGGTGTTTTCTTGGTTTAAAATAAAATACAAGATGAGCATCCACATTCCTGCTGCGTTTTGGTCTTCCATTCCCGACGACAACCGTTACACCCAGGACTTCTACTTCAACACCCAATGTTGTTTTGGTTCCAAATAATCCATAGTTATATCCAAATAGCTCCGTTTTGTTTGTGCGTTCAAATCACTATCCGAAGGCTGACGCGCCGGCGCGTTTCGTGACAAAAAAATTCAAAATATTCCATTACCGTACTTCGAAGCATGTCAAACGCTGTTTAAAATCAATTTTTATGCGATTTTTCTCGTAAAATAGCGATAATATTCCAACCGGGAGACCGGTCGGAAACACTGAAATAAGAAAATGGAGTCGTCACATGCACGCGCGCACCAGTGTCATTGTTCTCAGAAGTACCACTCTCCAAAACCCCTACTGTTTTTCGCCCAGAGACTGCAGTGTTATCATTCAACGTTCTGGCGCCTTCTGAGAGCCAATTAAAGCCTTAGAAAATGTCACGTTACATGTCACGTTACATGTTACAATGTCACGTTATTTTCGATAAAGAGGCTACAGAAGGCCAAGAAATGGTCAGACAGGGCACTTCCCATATAGAATCGTCTCAGATTTTGGCCTGCCATATGAGTTCTGTTATACTCACAGACACCATTCAAACAGTTTTAGAAACTTTAGGGTGTTTTCTATCCAAATCTACTAATTATATGCATATTCTAGTTTCTGGGCAGGAGTAATAACCAGATTAAATCGGGTACGTTTTTTATCCGGCCGTGAAAATACTGCCCCCTATCCCAAACAGGTTAATAGTCTTGTAATAGTGCTTTATTATTAATAGTGCTTTATTAGTGGACTTATATAGCTGTCTGCAGAGCGGGCAAAAAGTTTTGCAGCACCCCCACCCCCACCTCCAAACTGCAATACATCCCCTGGCTGTGTGTATACAGTATGTGTGTGTGTGTTGCTGCAGAGAAGTGTGTACAGGAGAGGATAGATATCGATCTGTCTGAGAGCCCTCTCCTGTTCCAGATACGGAGACTTAGGGGTGGGACACTCTGACAGTACGTGTGTGTGTAGGCTAAGTGTGTGTGTGTTTAACATAGCACAAAGGAATGTGTCAGACAGTTTTTTGTCTGTGTAAGAGGAATGCCCATGGCCTCAGTGAACACATGTTTTAGATTGACCAGGGCAGCGGTGTGTGTTGGTGCACATGTGTTTGTGTGTGAGCGGTGGCGTGTGGATTTGACCTGGTCCCTGAATGCTATGACGTCATTTACAGCTTGATTATTGACATGTAGAGTGAAGTACGTGTGGGTGTATTTGTGTGGTGAGTGCTAATGTAATTGACAGATTATTGGCATGCAGGGTGAGATGTGTGTTTATCTCACTAGCTTGCTAATATGTGAGCAATAACAGTTTGAATTCTCTTCAACATGTGTGTATTATGTGTGTGTAAATGTGTGTGAGAGTGTCATGTGTTTGTGTGTGTGTGCTCATGTGAAAATGAAAAATTAGCTGTGTTCTTAGTCCTTGGGAGAGAGAGAGAGAGAGAGAGAGAGAGAGAGAGAGAGAGGAGTTGCCTGAGGTGTCACTCTACAGCTTTAGGTTTCAGTCCCTATGCTGGAGAGGAGAGAGAGGGAGATAGAGGGGGAGAGAGTGGTGGATTTAAAGTGGCAGGGGGAGAGAAGGGAGAGCCAACTGCACAGAAAATCAGGGAGGGAGACGGAGAGGTGGAGATCGAGCAAGAGAGTGAGACAACCATCAACACACTGAGGGAGAGAAAGCAGAGAGGGAAGGGGGAACAGAGAAGGAGAGGGGAGGAAGAGGGGGAGGGGGGAGAGAGCGAGAGAAGAGGACCTAGAGAGATGGTGAATGGTGTGAATAGAAAATGGCATTCTGAATAACAGAGCAGGAAAAGAACAGACAAAGGAAGGAGAGAGAGAATACCTGTCAGGAGGAGGGGGGACTACAGGACTGTAAAGAAAAAGGTGGCAAAGAAATAGAGAAAGAGGTTAAACAGTTGCTCTCCAGACAGAGAGAGAAAGAGGAGGTTTAACAGTTGCTCTCTAGACAGAGAGAGAAAGAGGAGGTTAAACAGTTGCTCTCTAGACAGAGAGAGAAAGAGGAGGTTTAACAGTTGCTCTCTAGACAGAGAGAGAAAGAGGAGGTTTAACAGTTGCTCTCTAGACAGAGAGAGAAAGAGGAGGTTAAACAGTTGCTCTCTAGACAGAGAGAGAAAGAGGAGGTTTAACAGTTGCTCTCTAGACAGAGAGAGAAGAGAGAAGCAGAGTTTTTTGTTTGTGGCCGGTTCTGTGTATGTACGCCTGTGTAGGTTTGTATATGTGTGTGCGTGTGTTTGTGCATGTTTGTGTGTGTGTGTGTGTTTTGATTGTGTCTGTGATCGTTCCCTGGCCTCTGAGTATCAGATAAAGAGAAAGCACCTGCTTATGTCTGTGTTTGTCTGTTTGAATTTAAGTGTGTGTGTGGGTGTGTGTGTGTGTGTGTGTGTGTGTGTGTAGTATGTGTGACATGTGACTTGTTCTGTGTCTGCAGCACAATGCCTACCTGCTTTGTATTTGACCTTCCTTACTCAGCAAACCGTGTTACTGCAGAGAGAGAGAGAGAGACAGAGGGAGAGACAGAGGGAGAGACAGAGGGAGAGAGGGAGAGAGAGGGAGAGAGAGAGAGAGACAGAGGGAGAAACAGAGGGAGAGACAGAGAGAGAGAAAGAGAGAGAGAAAGAGGGTGGGAGAGAGAAAGCGGGCGGGCGGGAGAGATAGAGAGAGGGAGGGAATAAGAGGGAGTGTCGTAGAGGGAAGGAGACAGAGAGTTAAGTGGTAACACACTGAGGGTTTTCTCAGTCTGGTCAGAGTCTGCATATACACATTTTCTCTCTGCCTTGTGTTCTGTGGGAGTTGAGAACATACCAGATGTACCATCAGACAACAGGCCTGGACCTTCACATCGTCAGGAGATCTCGCAGAAGCTTTTAAGCGGGTTGTTCATTTTGTAATTGTTTAGGTTTTTGTTTGGTAGTTTTTGGACGCTTGAGGTCCATCCACACAGATTTGGTATCTCCCTCAGTTCCTCCCTTGGTGCTACCAGAATGAGTGACCCTCGGATGGGGGAGAGAGACCACTCTCAGAGACTCTCACCCTTTCACAGGCTCAGAAAGCTGGACACCTGCCACCCCCCTGGTAACTGCATCGGTGAGTGTGTGTGTGTGTGTGTGTGTGTGTGTGTGTGTGTGTGTGTGTGTGTGTGTGTGTGAGTGTGTGTGTGTGTGCGTGCGTGAGAGTGCGTGCGTGCGTGCGTGCGTGAGTGTGCGTGCGTGCGTGTGTGCGTGTCCCATCATCTTTATCCTCTTACTCTTCAGGACCATGAGGATGAGGGGGAGTTTTACTATGGGGGGCTCACAGAAATCTTATCCATCTTCTGCATGTGTGTGTAGGACAGTTGTGTAGTGTTCTGCTGTTTGTACTGTGGAACAGTGTGTCACCCCCTTAGAGATTCACTGGGGCAAGGAAAACAGCCCCAAAAACCAGAGCAGTGGCTGGCAGTAACATAGTGAGAGTCAGCAGTAACCAGGGGGCTTCTCTCTCTGTTCTGCTGCTGACATTTAGAGTGTGCTCCGAGTCAGAGTCGACTGTAGAACTGGGACAGCACTATGCCTGGTCAAGGCCAGGACCACTGTGAGAGGGATATATTTAGACAGGTAGGACATTGAGGTTTCTGCATTATGATACATTTACATGACAACCGTATTAGCTGCCCATAGATGTTGGTAAAGAGGTCAATGGAACTCGACCAAAACAATGGAAATGCCATGGAAACGTGTGTGGAAAGAGGTCGTGGGGGAAAGATCCTGAATCTCCTTATTGTCCCACAGCAAAAGGAGCCTGAACTTAGGCTATTGTTCATATGTGTATTACACACTATGTTGAGGTAAACATCAGAATATAATGCTTGTATGGATGTCAACCCCAACACATGTTCATGCCATCACCAATCAACTGCATTACAGTTCAAATGTACTTTGACTACCACCACTGATTTCTCTATGCTACTGTAGAATGAATGCTCAGTGGCAGCAACATGGCTTCCGTTCTGAAAGTTGGCCGAACTCTCTCTATATATGGCTGGGAGGGAGTTTGGCTGGATGCAATGTGTGTGTGTGTGTGTGTGCGTGCGTGCGTGCGTGCGTGTGCGTGTGTGTGTGCGCCTGTGTGTGTGTGTTTGTGAGTGTGGGTATTTAAATAAATGTTATGATTGTACTGTTTTCTCAGAGTGCTTTACGTTTATGTAACTAACCTTTTTCCATCACTAATATGTAATAGTCCTGGCCTTTACCATCACTAATATGTAATAGTCTTGGCCTTTACCATCACCAATATGTAATAGTCCTGGCCTTTACCATCACCAATATGTAATAGTCCTGGCCTTTACTATCACTAATATGTAATAGTCCTGGCCTTTACCATCACCAATATGTAATAGTCCTGGCCTTTTTCCATCACCAATATGTAATAGTCCTGGCCTTTACCATCACCAATATGTAATAGTCCTGGCCTTTACCATCACTAATATGTAATAGTCCTGGCCTGTACCATCACTAATATGTAATAGTCCTGGCCTTTTTCCATCACCAATATGTAATAGTCCTGGCCTTTACCATCACCAATATGTAATAGTCCTGGCCTTTACCATCACCAATATGTAATAGTCCTGGCCTTTTACCATCACCAATATGTAATAGTCCTGGCCTTTACCATCACTAATATGTAATAGTCCTGGCCTTTTTCCATCACCAATATGTAATAGTCCTGGCCTTTACCATCACTAATATGTAATAGTCCTGGCCTTTTTCCATCACCAATATGTAATAGTCCTGGCCTTTACCATCACCAATATGTAATAGTCCTGGCCTTTTTCAATCACTAATATGTAATAGTCCTGGCCTTTACCATCACTAATATGTAATAGTCCTGGCCTTTACCATCACTAATATGTAATAGTCCTGGCCTTTACTATCACTAATATGTAATAGTCCTGGCCTTTACCATCACCAATATGTAATAGTCCTGGCCTTTTTCCATCACCAATATGTAATAGTCCTGGCCTTTACTATCACTAATATGTAATAGTCCTCGGCCTTTACCATCACCAATATGTAATAGTCCTGGCCTTTTTCCATCACCAATATGTAATAGTCCTGGCCTTTACCATCACCAATATGTAATAGTCCTGGCCTTTACTATCACTAATATGTAATAGTCCTGGCCTTTTACCATCACCAATATGTAATAGTCCTGGCCTTTTTCCATCACCAATATGTAATAGTCCTGGCCTTTACCATCACCAATATGTAATAGTCCTGGCCTTTACCATCACTAATATGTAATAGTCCTGGCCTTTACCATCACCAATATGTAATCCTGGCCTACCCACCTGGTCAGGTGATGTCTTACTCGATGTTTAACAGATGACTGTTCTTCTCTCTAATCACCCTGTCCTGTCCTAGCTCCATGTTTACATAAACAAACCACACCATGACTTCTCCTTAGGGTGACAGTGACGTGACAATACTGGGTACTCACTAGTCAGGTGTGTGTGTCAGCAGGTAGATATCCTGGTTGGATTTATCTGTCTAGTGTCAGTTACTGGCAGTGTAATGTTTCCACATCAACACTGAGTGTTGGTTTCTGATGTGGCTATAGGTTACTCTTGGCTGGACACGTTACCCTGTGCATACAGGCAGGAATTAGCTATGTTTACGCAGTGCTGTTATTTGCAACTGACACACACTTGACTAGTGGGAATATCTGTGTTAGCTCAGATGTACATTATGTGAGCTAGAGCGTACGTCTGGAGGTAATGAACATATAGTGTTTACTGCACTGTGTGTCAACAGTTGATGTTCATATGAACAGATGCAAGTCAAGTTAACAGGTAGTTGAGGGTTGCTGTGAGGAGAGGTTGAATTATAAGCACAGATGTAGGTAACATGAACAGGTAGGTTAGAGTTCTGACGGTTGTTAATAATGTAACAAAACATTGTGATTAGTGATGCACCGATATGACATTTTTGGCCGATACCGATATCCGATATTTTCCTTGCCCAAAAAATATATATACCGATATTTAACATTTTAGCGGCCTTAAGCATTCTAGTAAAGTTAAATAGTTAATACATACGCAGTCTAAGGCACTGCATCTCAGTGCAAGAGGCGTCACTACAGTCCCTGGTTCGAATCCAGGCTGTTTCACATCCGGCCGTGATTGGGAGTCCGATAGGGCGGTGCACAATTGGCCCAGCGTCTTTGGCCGCGGTAGGCCATCATTGTAATTAAGAATTTGTTCTTAACTGACTTGCCTAGTTAAATAAAGGTTACACACACACACCACACTGACCAAAAAGTTATTTTGTTGGCATTTACGTATGTCCCCATTACCAGTAAAACGTAATCAAAACCTATTTCTTTCACTTACTTGCTGTGCCGTTTCGTTGTTCATTTGTTCAGTCGTTTTATTCTCAACCAGGATTTTTATGGAATGCCGTTTGGGTCTTTGCGTGCCCAAAAATATATACTATTTAACACTATTTGACATGTCAATTAAGTTTGTTGACCAATCAGGACCTGAATATGACTGCACGTCATATAATAATTTAACGCGTTTATACATTTTTTATGTAGTTATTACACATGGATTACACTATCACTCGTATTTCATATATGTCACCATGATTCATCGATACGTCTGCTATGATGCTGGTAAAGTTGTCTCGCGCACCTACAGTGCTGGTCATAAAAAAAAGCTAGCTAGCTCATGGATGCAAACAATGTTCTTCCCCAAAAACATAGCAAAGCGACAATCTGTTTCAGTAGCTATGGTTAGCTAGCTAACTATATACTGTAGCTAGGTGTCATCATCTAAAATACCATACATTTATAAGACAGTTCTTATTTGATTAATGGTGGTCGGACCCATCTATGTGAAGCTAGCCACAATAAGGATTAGCCACAATAGTGGACTTTGCAGTTAGCCTGCAAAATAAAAGTACGGCATAATTCTACTATTTGTTTTCATTTGCATCACTGTCAATGACATTTTAATTTTGAAGGCAAACCGCAAATTCCACTATTGTGTCTAATCCTTAATGTGGCCAGCTACACAACACACAACCCGGTCCGGTCGAGCATCACTAGCCAGATGAAGCTAGCTGGCTGCTTATACCAGAAGCTTTGTGCTACAGGGTTAAGTAGCTGGCCAGCTATTTATTTTCATGAACTTAAGTTCAATTTCAATAGGCGAGCAACAAAGTGGCAACCTAGCTAATATTCACTCACAAGGATTCCTAAATCATTGCTAAGAATAATGAAAATGACTGCAGTTTTTACTGGTCATTGTTTTCAGGCTGATTGTATTTGTGCTAGCTAGGTACCAAGCTAAAGCTAGCTACCCCAGAAGTTGTGGTCGAACAAATGATGCTTTATTACCAACGCGTTATTGTAAACACATCGTTTGTGGCCGGTGTTTGCTTGTTTGCAGACATTTTTGTACAGCTTTGACAGTGCTACTGTATCTTTTTTTACTCGCAAAGACCCACACGGCGTTCCATAGTATGTATGTCGTGAAGCTAATAGCAGTGATGCATTTACTGTGTAGGGCAACATCTGACAAATAGCACACTTGGTAGTGTGTACCGGTGCTCGACCAGTCGGTGAAAGCCAACATCACCCACGACAGAGAACGGATGATTGTCAAGGGCATTGAATTATATTATCTTGTCTTTAATGGATTTCACCTTTGAGTTGTCTCCCTGAAATGTTCTTACTCTTTTAAATGACTGCTTGACTTGTTGACTGCTCGATCCACACAGCAGACATTGTGGGCTAAGTTAGGAATGCTGTACGTGGCGTCATTACGTCATGTACCTACGTTATATAGGTATGCACGTCAGCCTTGACATTGGTTTTGCACATTGCCGTTAAACTAGACATCGGCCGATACCGATGTTGGCATTTTTAGCTAATATTGATTGATTCCGATATGTTCACCGATATATTGTGCATGCCTAATTGTGATTATAGTTGAATCATTTGTTTTACAGTATAGACACATTTTTGTGATGTTGTTGTTTAAGCCATGTTTTCTAAATCCCTTTTCACTCCCCATCGCTGACAGGTATGATGGATAACCTTGCAAATACAATCCCCCACAACCTCCTCCTCTTCTCCTCCCCCTCCTCTCCTCCTCACCTTCTCCCTCTCTACCTATGATTGTGCCCTTACGTATCCAATCATCCCCTTTACTAATCTTTCCTTACTCCATGTCCTATCCTCCTCCTCTCCTATCCTTCTCCTCTCCTATCCTCCGCTCCTACCCTCCTCCTTCTCCTCTCCTATCCTCCTCCTCTCCTATCCTCCTCCTCCTCCCCTCCTATCCTCCACCTCTCCTCTCCTCCTCCCCTCCTATCCTCCACCTCTCCTCTCCTCCTCCTCTCCTCCTCCTCTCCTCTCCTCCTCTCTCTCTCTCTCTCTCTCTCTCTCTCTCTCTCTCTCACTCACTGTCTCTTTCTCTCTCTTCTTTCTCACTGTCCTCTCTCTGTCTCTCTGTCTCTCTACATCTCTCTGTCTCTCTGTCTATCTGTCTGTCAGTGGGTTATTCATTCCTGTTTATCCCTATACACCATTACATTCATTCACCTCCAGTCTGTAGACTAGGCTACTGATCCCTGAGTGCTGCTGTCTCAGATACCACATCATGGAAGCCAAATAAACCTTGAAACCTAAGACTGATGGAAAGAAAATCTTACCTCCCTTCCACCTACACACACACACACACACACACACATACTGTCATACACACACACACACACACACACACACATACACACACACACACCTACACACACACACACAGACACACACAGACAGACACACACACACACACACACACACACACACACACACACACACACATACTGTCATACACACACCAAACACACCTACACACACACACACATACCCCCCCCCCCACACACACACACAGACAGACAGACAGTAAAGGGTCTATCATAGTCCAAAATGTGTACGCATACACACACAGTGTTCTAGAATATTGGACCGCTGGCTTTCATACTTTTCAAATTCTCAGCGCAGCTCAAGTAATTTCTCCAACTGTCAACACATTCAAATGAATAGAGGACGCGTATCGGAGATGTGTTGGTTGGTCGGGCTGTGTGTCCCTGCGGATGGCGGTCTCAGAGCCACATATCTATGTCAAAATGGAATGCCGGACTAACGCGTCTCAGCATTTGTGGAGTATGATTTACGCTTAAGACACCTGCAGTGCATCCAGGGTAATATTGATCTCCTGACCTCCTCATCTCACCACCTGTTTTACACACCTAGCTGACACCAAGCTGACACCCCTGCAAGGCTGGTGGTACAATCCCCTGTCTGAGGGTTGGACTCTACCACACCTCCCAGAAGGGGGTGCTCTGAAGAAGTGCCATCTCAGGGTTGTGTGTGTTTCTCTGACTCTGGTCCCTTAACCATTAAGATAATTATCAAAAATTATTGAAATCACCTGGGATAGATAGTGGTAGAAATGTGCCTTTTTCAGTCATTTATATGGAGGAGATGGTGTTTTTCCTGTGGCTGTAACTTACACCTGACCTCTGTATGCATATATTTAAATAACAAATAAATCATCCCCTGTCCTTCCAGAGGTTTTAATTCAAGTCTTTTTGTTGGGATTTGAACTATTGTTATTGTAATGACTAATCTGACCACAGGAGTTGAGAAGTTGGCCTTTAATACTTGACTGAGGATCCAGATAAAGTATGTTTAATGTTTCCTGCAGGTATCGTCCATGAGAACGTGAAGATGGGCTCAGACGGGGAGAGTGATCAGGCATCTGGGACGTCTTCTGATGAAGTCCAGAGTCCAGTCAGGGTCCGCATGAGGAACAACCACCACAGACGCATCTCCAATGAGGTACAATTGGTGTGTGTGTCTGTCTCTCTGTTTAGTTCTGTCTCTCTGTTTAAGTCTGTCTGTCTGTCTGTCTGTCTGTCTGTCTGTCTGTCTGTCTGTCTGTCTGTCTGTCTGTCTGTCTGTCTGTGTGTGTGTGTGTGTCTGTCTCTCTGTTTAGTTCTGTCTCTCTGTTTAGTTCTGTCTGTCTGTCTGTCTGTCTGTCTGTCTGTCTGTCTGTCTGTCTCTGTGTGTGTGTGTGTGTGTGTGTGTGTGTGTGTGTGTGTCTGTCTCTCTGTTTAGTTCTGTCTCTCTGTTTAGTTCTGTCTGTCTGTCTGTCTGTCTGTCTGTCTGTCTGTCTGTCTGTCTGTCTGTCTGTCTGTCTGTCTGTCTGTCTGTCTGTCTGTGTGTGTGTGTGTGTGTGTGTGTGTGTGTGTGTGTGTGTGTGTGTGTGTGTGTGTGTGTGTGTCTGTCTCTCTGTTTAGTTCTGTCTCTCTGTTTAGTTCTGTCTGTCTGTCTGTCTGTCTGTCTGTCTGTCTGTCTGTCTGTCTGTCTGTCTGTCTGTCTGTCTGTCTGTCTGTCTGTCTGTCTGTCTGTCTCTGTGTGTGTGTGTCTCTCTCTCTGTTTAGTTCTGTCTGTCTGTCTGTCTGTCTGTCTGTCTGTCTGTCTGTCTGTCTGTCTGTCTGTCTGTGTGTGTGTGTGTGTGTGTGTGTGTGTGTGTGTGTGTGTGTGTGTGTGTGTGTGTGTGTGTGTGTGTGTGTGTGTGTGTGTATGGCAGCTGTAGAATGATGAGCGCAGCAGTATTGCAGGAAATGCCCCTGGACACACAGTCTGCTGCCTCTGTGTGAACACTCTGGACTGGACTGCTTTAGACCATGTTTACTACAGACAGAGAGAAGAAGGGGGAGGGAGAGTGGGGGGCTGAATGAAATAATGAAACCATGATAAGGAACAGAGAGAGGTAGAACTTGGACATGGATAGGCAGAGAAAGAGAGAGTTGAGGAAAGATGTGAGGAGAGGGAGAGAGAGAGGGATGAGAGGGAGAGAGAGAGAGAGAGAGAGTGGAGGAAAGATGTGAGGAGAGGGAGAGAGAGAGGGATGAGAGAGTGGAGGAAAGATGTGAGGAGAGGGAGAGAGAGAGGGATGAGAGAGTGGAGGAAAGATGTGAGGAGAGAGAGAGGGATGAGAGTGGAGGATAGATGTGAGGAGAGGGAGAGAGAGAGGGATGAGAGAGTGGAGGAAAGATGTGAGGAGAGAGAGAGGGATGAGAGTGGAGGATAGATGTGAGGAGAGGGAGAGAGAGAGGGATGAGAGAGTGGAGGAAAGATGTGAGGAGAGGGAGAGAGTGAGGAGGACAGAGAGATGGAAAATAACTGTTTCCTATCAGCGATTTCCAACATCCCTCCACATTCCCCCCTTCCCCCAACTCTGTTCTACCCTCAGGAATCTCTCCATCCCTCCCTCTTTTCCCTCCTCCTTCTCCTCTACGTCCTCCTCCCCTTCTTCCTCGGAGTGTGTGGGGTACTCTGGCACAATCGTGCCCTCGTTCTCTCTTTCTCTGCTTCTGTCCATCTCTATCTGTTGGGTCATGTGGCAGGCGAGAGAGGTGCAGTGTGGGAAGAGTGTGTGAGAGTGTAGGATTACCATTCAGAGGGACAATGAGGGACTTACTAGAGCTGTTCTGCATTGTAAGTACTAGGTTGTGTGTGTGTGTATGTGTGTTAGTGTGTGTGTACTGAATGTGTGTGTGTGTACACATGCATGAAATCAAATCAAATGTTTCTAAGAGAATGAGAGTGCATGTGTCTGAACATGATTATTTGAGTGACGGTGTGTGTGTGTGTGTGTGTTGTGTGTGTTGTCTCTGTGTGTGTGTGTGTGTGTGTGTGTGTGTGTTGTGTGTGTTGTCTCTGTGTGTGTGTGTGTGTGTGTTGTGTGTGTTGTCTGTGTGTGTGTGTGTGAGTGTGTGTGTGTGTGTGTGTGTGTGTGTGTGTGTGTGTGTGTGTGTGTGTGTGTGTGTGTGTGTGTGTGTGTGTGTGTGTGTGTGTGTGTGTGTGGGCATGTTTGTGTGTAGTCATTGTGTGTGTAAAATCATTGTGTGTGTTAATTGACTGTGTTCTTCAGTGAGTGTGTTGATGAATTAATAGAATGGATGAGACGCTGATGAGACTTATTAAGCAGAGATAAATGCTTACTGTGTACAGGTGAATGTGTCAAGGTATTGTCATATTCACGTGTGTATGTCTATTCCTACATACAGTAGTGTTGTCACGATACCAGAAGTTTGACTTTGATACCAATACCAGGTTCATCAAAATGCTCGATACCAAATAAATATTCAATACCAGAACGATAATCGATACCAAAATGATACTCGATACCAAAACGATATTCAATACCAAAACGATATTCAATACCAAAACGATACTCGATACCAAAATTATACTCGATACTCGATACCAAAATGATACTCGATACCAAAATGATACTCGATACTCGATACCAAAATGATACTCAATACCAAAATGATACTCGATACCAAAATGATACTCAATACCAAAATGATACTCGATACTCGATACCAAAATGATACTCAATACCAAAATGATACTCGATACCAAAATGATACTCAATACCAAAATGATACTCGATACTCGATACCAAAATGATACTCGATACCAAAATGATACTCGATACCAAAATGATACTCAATACCAAAATGATACTCGATACTCGATACCAAAATGATACTCGATACCAAAATGATACTCGATACCAAAATGATACTCGATACTCGATACCAAAATGATACTCGATACCAAAATGATACTCGATACCAAAATGATACTCGATACCAAAATGATACTCAATACCAAAATGATACTCGATACTCGATACCAAATGATACTCGATACCAAAATGATACTCGATACCAAAATGATACTCGATACTCGATACCAAAATGATACTCAATACCAAAATGATACTCGATACCAAAATGATACTCGATACCAAAATGATACTCGATACCAAAATGATACTCGATACCAAAACGATATTCAATACCAAAACGATATTCAATACCAAAACGATACTCGATACCAAAATTATACTCGATACTCGATACCATAATGATACTCGATACCAAAATGATACTCGATACTCGATACCAAAATGATACTCAATACCAAAATGATACTCGATACTCGATACCAAAATGATACTCAATACCAAAATGATACTCGATACCAAAATGATACTCAATACCAAAATGATACTCGATACTCGATACCAAAATGATACTCAATACCAAAATGATACTCGATACCAAAATGATACTCAATACCAAAATGATACTCGATACTCGATACCAAAATGATACTCGATACCAAAATGATACTCGATACCAAAATGATACTCAATACCAAATGATACTCGATACTCGATACCAAAATGATACTCGATACCAAAATGATACTCGATACCAAAATGATACTCGATACTCGATACCAAAATGATACTCGATACCAAAATGATACTCGATACCAAAATGATACTCGATACCAAAATGATACTCAATACCAAAATGATACTCGATACTCGATACCAAAATGATACTCGATACCAAATGATACTCGATACCAAATGATACTCGATACCAAAATGATACTCGATACCAAAATGATACTCGATACCAAAATGATACTCGATACCAAAATGATACTCGATACCAAAATGATACTCGATACCAAAATGATACTCGATACCAAAATGATACTCAATACCAAAATGATACTCGATACCAAAATGATACTCGATACCAAAATGATACTCGATACCAAAACGATATTCAATACCAAAACGATATTCAATACCAAAACGATACTCGATACCAAAATTATACTCGATACTCGATACCAAAATGATACTCGATACCAAAATGATACTCGATACTCGATACCAAAATGATACTCAATACCAAAATGATACTCGATACTCGATACCAAAATGATACTCAATACCAAAATGATACTCGATACCAAAATGATACTCAATACCAAAATGATACTCGATACTCGATACCAAAATGATACTCAATACCAAAATGATACTCGATACCAAAATGATACTCAATACCAAAATGATACTCGATACTCGATACCAAAATGATACTCGATACCAAAATGATACTCGATACCAAAATGATACTCAATACCAAAATGATACTCGATACCAAAATGATACTCGATACCAAAATGATACTCGATACCAAAATGATACTCGATACTCGATACCAAAATGATACTCGATACCAAAATGATACTCGATACCAAAATGATACTCGATACCAAAATGATACTCGATACCAAAATGATACTCAATACCAAAATGATGCTCGATACTCGATACCAAAATGATACTCGATACCAAAATGATACTCGATACTCGATACCAAAATGATACTCGATACCAAAATGATACTCGATACCAAAATGATACTCGATACCAAAATGATACTCGATACCAAAATGATACTCGATACCAAAATGATACTCAATACCAAAATGATACTCGATACCAAAATGATACTCGATACTCGATACCAAAATGATACTCGATACCAAAATGATACCACAGAAGAAAAAAAGGCCATAGAAAACCACTGGGCTGTACTTTTTTCAACATTGAACAATATGTTATTAATAACTGGTAGAACAACTCAAATAACAAATAGAATATCTTCTATTGTATATTCAATAGTAAAAAAAAATACAACACCATATTAAATAACATATTCAATTCCTTATGCAAAACCATGAGCCTCATACACATCTGAAATGTTTTAAAATGGTATTTTATGCATAACAGGCTTAATTAAATGGCCATAAAATTGGGTCAAATAACATTCATTAGACCTATGATTCACTACAGCTAAATCATTTAATGTATTAAATTAATAGTTTAATTCCATAACGACATAAAAAACGCTGAAGCTCATTTCTGAAGCATGCACACCATACTGTAGAAATACAATGGATTTTACACAGCGTACTACTATTCCCAGAGTGCATTTCAACTCCCAGGGTGCAATGCTCCGCCCAGGGCTGCTGCTGGCTGGCTAGTGGCTACTACTTGCAAGCCCAGACAAATGCAAAATAGTCTAAATGTATTGCTGTCATAGCTAAATTGTGAGTGCATTTCATATTTCTTTAGGGTTGTAATCATATTTTAATGCTCACATGAATGTCATGCTGAATATATATTCATGTCATTGCCACTCAAAAATAATTAGAATTTAGTTGCTAGTAGAATAACGTTACAATTCAAAATGTGATGTATAAAATGATTTTTTATGCCATTTTGCAACTTAACCTCCCTTGCACTGCACTGCTTTGCAACACCTTTGAAATAGTTATTTTGGTGGGCTGGCCCTCATCATCTGCTTTGTAAGCAAAATATTACCATAGTTTGCTTCTGGAGACAGTTTTGTCAACAAGCTGCGGCGTGGAGTTTTGATATTTTTGTGAGAAGAGGCCATACTGTCGCATTTTCTCTCTCCTCTCGCTTGCTTCTCAAAGGTGGCTCATGCTGTGTCAGCTGTATGCGCAAGTAGCCTGGCTGGCTAGCTTAATACTGCCCCTTGAGAAGACAAGCACCCTTGCTAGCTTACTACTGCCCCTTGAGAAGACAAGTACCCTTGCTAGCTTACTACTGCCCCTTGAGAAGACAAGTACCCTTGCTAGCTTACTA
>NW_021823489.1:5000-15000 GCF_901001165.1 Salmo trutta | reverse complement strand
TTTGCGTGCGTGCGTGCGTGCGTGCGTGCGTGTGTGCGTGCGTGTGTAACTGCGCGGGCACATTTGTGTAGTTCTTTGCTCTGAAATGAAGGCAGTATGGTCCTACAATGTCATTGTATCAAGCTGAAAATGCTGGTTATGACCATTGTGCTTGTGTTTATGAGTGTGGATAAGACATTTGACAGGAAGGGAAAGCGACCATTTGAGAAGATTGTCATGACAACGTGGATATACAAATGTTGGCAAGCACATATATGGTAATGCTGACCATAGTTCCTGTCTATGGCCCAGTACACACAGATATGGTCATGCTGACAATCGTACCAGATAAGGGCTATTTGGCTTGTAACCATAGTGGAACCATTTTTGGGGCTATTTTTTATAGAATGGAGAATGAAAAATATCTAATTCTGAAAGGTTCGTTGTAGATAGTTTTGAAGAGCCACACAGGCTTCTTTATTCTGGTCAGCCATATTATATTGTTAAAATTCCATAGGTGTTATTATTGTATTCATTGACACGTTGAATCAAGAGAGCTACTCTGGACAGCTGGGTCCACGAGGAGAGAAGTGAGAACCACTGACTGATTTACACAACTGTTCTCAATTGACGTAAGGCCATACGAGTCTTTCACAAGACACTGTCACTGGCCATAGTCATATGTAATATGTACTGGCATAAAACAAGACATTAGGTAAAGTGGAATGACACTCTCACTCACGGTTGCTCAAGAAGAGCTGTGCACAAACCACTCCCTAAAATATTTGAATGAGCCACCTCCCTTACATTATCACTGAAAGAGGAGAGAACTTTTAGTGAACTGTAAAGAACAATTAGAGGGCTCCAAATGTTATTTAAGTCATTATGGTTCCACGCAGAACCATCACCCTTCCCAAAGAACCCTTGAGGAACCCTACTTTCTGTGTGTGTAAGGGGCCGATGCATTCTGCATTAGACATGTGAGCCTGGAGGACTTTTTGTCCTTCTCTCCTGTCGTTATTGAGTGAGACCAGGCCCCTCTCTTTCTCTCTGTTTGAAGTGATTTAATGACTCAGCTTTTCCTGCAGGAGTCTTAGAGATGAAAGGAGGATGAAAGAGGAAGGGATGGAGAGTGGAGTTTTTATAGAAGAAGGATGAATGGGGGAGGGGTCAGGTGTAAGGTGTTTGTGTGGTTAGAGGCGAGTGCTGCAAATGAGTGGCAGGCGTGTGTGATGTAACAGATATCTATAATTCAGTAGTGGAGTCAGTCTGCCCTGCAGTGCTCCTCCCAGCTGGAAAAACGCTGGAATACCTTGGAGACAGACCTCTGATGCAATACACAGGACAGAGAGATAATTAATGACTGGTAGAAAGGTGGACAGAGAGATAATGAATGACTGATATGAAAGAGGACAGAGAGATAATGAATGACTGATAGGAAAGAGGACAGAGAGATAATGAATGACTGATAGGAAAGAGGACAGAGAGATAATGAATGACTGGTAGAAAGGTGGACAGAGAGATAATGAATGACTGATATGAAAGAGGACAGAGAGATAATGAATGACTGATAGGAAAGAGGACAGAGAGATAATGAATGACTGATATGAAAGAGGACAGAGAGATAATGAATGACTGATAGGAAAGAGGACAGAGAGATAATGAATGACTGATAGGAAAGAGGACAGAGAGATAATGAATGACTGGTAGAAAGGTGGACAGAGAGATAATGAATGACTGATAGGAAGGAGGACAGAGAGATAATGAATGACTGATAGGAAGTTGGACAGAGAGATAATGAATAACTGGTAGGAAGGAGGACAGAGAGATAAGTGATTGGAAGGTGGACAGAGAGATAAGTGATTGGAAGGAGGACAGAGAGATAATGAATGCCTGATAGGAAAGAGGACAGAGAGATAAGTGATTGGAAGGTGGACAGAGAGATAATGAATGACTGGTAGGAAGGAGGACAGAGAGATAATGAATGACAGATAGGAAAGAGGACAGAGAGATAATGAATGACTGGTAGGAAGGAGGACAGAGAGATAATGAATGACAGATAGGAAAGAGGACAGAGAGATAATGAATGACTGGTAGGAAGGAGGACAGAGAGATAAGTGATTGGAAGGTGGACAGAGAGATAATGAATAACTGGTAGGAAGGTAGACAGGGAGATATTGAATGACTGGTAGGAAGGAGGACAGAGAGATAATGAATGACTGGTAGGAAGGTGGACAGAGAGATAATGAATGACTGGTAGGAAGGTGGACAGAGAGATAATGAATAACTGGTAGGAAGGTAGACAGAGAGATAATGAATGACTGGTAGGAAGGTGGACAGAGAGATAATGAATAACTGGTAGGAAGGTGGACAGAGAGATAATGAATGACTGATAGGAAGGTGGACAGAGAGATAATGAATGACTGGTAGGAAGGTGGACAGAGAGATAATGAATAACTGGTAGGAAGGTGGACAGAGAGATAATGAATGACTGATAGGAAGGTGGGCAGAGAGATAATGAATGGCTGGTAGGAAGGAGGACAGAGAGATAATGAATAACTGGTAGGAAGGTGGACAGAGAGATAATGAATGACTGGTAGGAAGGTGGACAGAGAGATAATGAATGACTGGTAGGAAGGTGGACAGAGAGATAATGAATAACTGGTAGGAAGGTGAACAGAGAGATAATGAATGACTGGTAGGAAGGTGGACAGAGAGATAATGAATAACTGGTAGGAAGGTGAACAGAGAGATAATGAATGACTGGTAGGAAGGTGGACAGAGAGATAATGAATGACTGGTAGGAAGATGGACAGAGAGATAATGAATAACTGGTAGGAAGGTGGACAGAGAGATAATGAATGACTGGTAGGAAGGTGGACAGAGAGATAATGAATGACTGATAGGAAGGTGGACAGAGAGATAATGAATGACTGATAGGAAGGTGGACAGAGAGATAATGAATGACTGGTAGGAAGGTGGACAGAGAGATAATGAATGACTGGTAGGAAGGTGGACAGAGAGATAATGAATGACTGGTAGGAAGGTGGACAGAGAGATAATGAATGACTGGTAGGAAGGTGGACAGAGAGATAATGAATGACTGGTAGGAAGGTGGACAGAGAGATAATGAATGGCTGGTAGGAAGGTGGACAGAGAGATAATGAATGACTGGTAGGAAGGTGGACAGAGAGATAATGAATGGCTGGTAGGAAGGTGGACAGAGAGGTAATGAATAACTGGTAGGAAGGTGGACAGAGAGATAATGAATGACTGATAGGAAGGTGAACAGAGAGATAATGAATAACTGGTAGGAAGGTGAACAGAGAGATAATGAATGACTGGTAGGAAGGTGGACAGAGAGATAATGAATGACTGGTAGGAAGGTGGACAGAGAGATAATGAATAACTGGTAGGAAGGTGGACAGAGAGATAATGAATGGCTGGTAGGAAGGTGGACAGAGAGATAATGAATGACTGGTAGGAAGGTGGACAGAGAGATAATGAATGACTGGTAGGAAGGTGGACAGAGAGATAATGAATGACTGGTAGGAAGGTGGACAGAGAGATAATGAATGACTGGTAGGAAGGTGGACAGAGAGATAATGAATGGCTGGTAGGAAGGTGGACAGAGAGATAATGAATGACTGGTAGGAAGGTGGACAGAGAGATAATGAATGACTGGTAGGAAGGTGGACAGAGAGATAATGAATGACTGGTAGGAAGGTGGACAGAGAGATAATGAATGACTGATAGGAAGGTGGACAGAGAGATAATGAATGACTGGTAGGAAGGTGAACAGAGAGATAATGAATGACTGGTAGGAAGGTGGACAGAGAGATAATGAATGACTGGTAGGAAGGAGGACAGAGAGATCAGTGATTGGAAGGAAGTAAAGAGCTAGATACAGACATAGAGATCAGTGATTGGAAGGAAGTAAAGAGCTAGATACAGACAGAGAGATCAGTGATTGGAAGGAAGTAAAGAGCTAGATACAGACATAGAGAGGGAATGAGGAGTGGAAGAAGGACATGCAGGAGAGATGTATGTTGTTTGATGGTAAACTACCATGTCAGTAGAGGTCAGGTTGGGGTTGGGGCTTTCGGTCAACCTGATTGGTTCAGGTATGTCTCAGGGTGGATATGACTGGACGGTTTGTGGTACTGTATTTCCCAGCATTCCTCGGTATTGATGGTCAGTGTGATATGGGTTAGAGTGTACTGTAGTATGGTTCATAATGCTGTCTAAATTCATTGCAGACATTAATATTGTCATTCTCACAGCTGGGTAACATTATGTGTAGTACACTGGTCGTTACATGTTCATGCTTATATCATTCTTGTGTAGATGGAATGACGAAATCTAAACAGACTGAAGTCTTTATTCAAATACTATCACTGGACACTTGAAATTAGTCATGCAATCAGCCTATTTCGAGATAAATATTTTTATCCCTTCAAGTGCCTAATTTAAAAATACTATTCTCTCTGTAATTATTTTGACAGAGCGTAGTTTTTTAATTAACTGACATAAAGCCTAGCAGAAGCTCCCGAGTGGCGCAGCAGTCTAAGGCACTGCATCTCAGTGCTAGAGGCGTCACTACAGACCCTGGTTCGATCCCGGGCTGTATCACAACCAGCCGTGATCGGGAGGTCCATAGGACGGCTAACACAATTTGCCCAGCGCCGTCTGGGTTAGGGGAGGGGTTGGTAGATAGTTATTGTAAAATAAGAAGTTGTTCTTAACTGACTTGCTTAGTTAAATAAAGAAATAAAAATAAGTTCCATTTGCCAGTTGGCACATTCTTGAAACACTAACTGTACCAGCCTTTAAACACACGATCAGTTACTGTGATGAAACATCCTGTTTAGAATGCCCATATCGAATGTATTTTTTTTTCAGGAACAAGTCCATTCTACTGTAATTATAAAATACATCATATTTTAGATATGGACAGACAAACGGTCTGGGGTACAGACATCCGTGAGCTATATAAAGATATCTGGGTACAGCTGTCAAAATGGCCGGCATCCTACTTCAAGGGCGTCCTCAGGAGTCTGTGTAACTGAAACACTGATCATGTTCAAAATGATTCTCTCATCTAGATGGGCGTCCTCAGGAGTCTGTGTAACTGAAACACTGATCATGTTCAAAATGATTCTCTCATCTAGATGGGCGTCCTCAGGAGTCTGTGTAACTGAAACACTGATCATGTTCAAAATGATTCTCTCATCTAGATGGGCGTCCTCAGGAGTCTGTGTAACTGAAACACTGATCATGTTCAAAATGATTCTCTCATCTAGATGGGCGTCCTCAGGAGTCTGTGTAACTGAAACACTGATCATGTTCAAAATGATTCTCTCATCTAGATGGGCGTCCTCAGGAGTCTGTGTAACTGAAACACTGATCATGTTAAAAATGATTCTCTCATCTAGATGGGCGTCCTCAGGAGTCTGTAACTGAAACACTGATCATGTTCAAAATGATTCTCTCATCTAGATGGGCGTCCTCAGGAGTCTGTGTAACTGAAACACTGATCATGTTAAAAATTATTCTCTCATCTAGATGGAAGTAGGGGCTAGTGCCTGTAATTGTATATCCTGACCTTTGACCCCGAGGCAATGAGGCTATCTTTCTTCTTTCATAGCCGTCTCCCAATCCCCATCAATTATTCACTGTGTCGTCCAGTAAGATTCAGTGTTCCGTTGCGTTAAAAGACGCTTGGGGGGAAGGAAGAGCGTTGGTTGGATGGAGGGGGTAAGAAGTGATGGAGTCCGACAGGTGACCCCTGTTGGTTGGAAACATGTCTTGCATCATATCAAACCACACAACACTCAGCAACTCCTCTCACTTTCCTGTTAAGGACCGAATGTCCAGATCTGAATGAAATCAAAACCCTGCAACACTTTTATAGGATTTTTATGTATTTTGTTATTTAATCAAATTATTTATATTTTTTTTACTTTTACCCCTTTTTTCTCCACAATTTCATGATACCCAATTGGTAGTTCCACTCTTCTCCCATCGCTGCAACTCCCGTATGGACTCGGGAGAGGCGAAGGTCGAGAGCCATGCGTGAAATTTCAGATACGTGATATTCTGCTGCCCAGTTAGAATGAGGTGTCAGTGTAACATTCTTTCTCACATTGGCTGTTTGTAATTCATTGATTGATGATGTCATCATTAAATTGATTGAGCTGTGGTGTCTGTCCACTCCTCATGGTCACGCTCAGTGGCCACCGTCATTCATGAAATGGATCTCTCCTCCTCCCACTCTCCTTCCTTCCTTCCTTCCTTCCTTCCTTCCTTCCTTCCTTCCTTCCTTCCTTCCTTCCTTCCTTTCTACCTTCCTTTCTACCTTCCTTCCTTCCTTCCTTTCTACCTTCCTTCCTTCCTTCCTTCCTTTCTACCTTCCTTTCTACCTTCCTTCCTTCCTTCCTTCCTTTCTACCTTCCTTTCTACCTTCCTTCCTTTCTACCTTCCTTCCTTCCTTCCTTTCTACCTTCCTTCCTTTCTACCTTCCTTTCTACCTTCCTTCCTTCCTTCCTTTCTACCTTCCTTCCTTCCTTTCTACCTTCCTTCCTTCCTTCCTTTCTACCTTCCTTCCTTCCTTTCTACCTTCCCTTTTCTCTCCTAGCATCCTTTCCCTTTTCCCTATCTCTCTCCTTTGCTCCCTATCTCTCTCCCTCCCTCTATCTCTTTCTCTATCTGTTTCTCCTTCTCTATGTCAACCCCCTGTCTCTTGCGTGGCATCAGTTGCTTCACACACACACACACACACACACACACACACACACACACACACACACACACACACACACACACACACACACACACACACACACACACTTATTTGTTTTTTGTTGTTTCATTTTGTTCCACTAAAGTAGGTTTGACCTAGTTCTGTTCTGTTCTGCGAGCAGAGAGCAGAGACCCAGTGAAGCGTTGGGAATGGAATGAACCCATTACCCAGCTGATATATTAGTTAGGACTAACACTGGCTTATCAGAGGAACCACTGTACCACACACACACACACACACACACACACACACACACACACACACACACACACAGTACATAACCTGTGTGGACAGTACTGTACTTTAAGTACCAATGAGCTGAGGGAGGGGGAAGCTAGACAGACAGAAAGACCACTAGTAAGGTCATACACATCCTCCACTGTGTCAGCCACGCTTAAACTGCCTGAAAGCCTGCAGATTTATTTTCCTGCATGGGGATTGCCTGGGGGGCAAATGTGTGTGAGGGATCCTGACAGCCGCTGTCACATACAGATGTGTGTGTTTTGATCTGAAAGCATCACCTCAGCATACCAAGTGTCAAGGCGAGCCATTGCCAAATGACCCTGTGTACTACTGACAGATTACTGTAGGCAAGCAACCCCAGGTCAATATTGTATTTGACATTTGGGAAAGTGTAGCAGGATAATGTGATTTAAGCTGTGAAAGTGTAGCAGGATAATGTGATTTAAGCTGGGAAAGTGTAGCAGGATAATGTGATTTAAGCTGTGAAAGTGTAGCAGGATAATGTGATTTAAACTGTGAAAGTGTAGCAGGATAATGTGATTTAAACTGTGAAAGTGTAACAGGATAATGTGATTTAAACTGTGAAAGTGTAGCAGGTTAATGTGATTTAAACTGTGAAAGTGTAGCAGGATAATGTGATTTAAACTGTGAAAGTGTAGCAGGATAATGTGATTTAAGCTGTGAAAGTGTAGCAGGATAATGTGATTTAAACTGTGAAAGTGTAGCAGTATAATGTGATTTAAACTGTGAAAGTGTAGCAGGATAATGTGATTTAAACTGTGAAAGTGTAGCAGGATAATGTGATTTAAACTGTGAAAGTGTAGCAGGATAATGTGATTTAAACTGTGAAAGTGTAGCAGGATAATGTGATTTAAGCTGTGAAAGTCTAGCAGGATAATGTGATTTAAACTGTGAAAGTGTAGCAGGATAATGTGATTTAAGCTGGGAAAGTGTAGCAGGATAATGTGATTTAAGCTGTGAAAGTGTAGCAGGATAATGTGATTTAAACTGAAAGTGTAACAGGATAATGTGATTTACACACAGGAAGAGAGTATTTGATATTGATGTGTATGAGTTTAGCATCAGAGGATTTCTGTAGGGATCTATGTTAATACACACACACAGGCGCACACACACACACCCACACACACACACACACACACACACACACACACACACACACACACACACACTGGCATCTATGTGTAAGTGGGTCAACCTCAGTCCGAGGCGAGCCTCTCATTGCGCTGCTCTTTGGGCCTTTAAAGAGATCACATGCCTCATTAGTTAACTTGGTCACTGGAGACCCCCCCCCCACACACACACACACAGACACACACAAACACACACAGTCACACACACAGTAACACACAAACACACACACACACACATTATGCCACAAAGGAACATAGGTCACGTGACCAATTCGCACAGACACAGAAGAATAAAAGATATGACGAGAGAGAGAGAGAGCTGGAGAGAGAGAGAGCTGGAGAGAGAGAGAGCTGGAGAGAGAGAGAGCTGGAGAGAGAGAGCTGGAGAGAGAGAGAGCTGGAGAGAGAGAGAGCTGGAGAGAGAGAGAGCTGGAGAGAGAGAGAGCTGGAGAGAGAGAGCTGGAGAAAGAGAGAGCTGGAGAGAGAGAGCTGGAGAGAGAGAGAGCTGGAGAGAGAGAGAGAGAGAGAGAGCTGGAGAGAGAGAGCTGGAGAGAGAGAGCTGGAGAGAGAGAGTGCTGGAGAGAGAGAGAGCTGGAGAGAGAGCTGGAGAAAGAGAGAGCTGGAGAGAGAGAGCTGGAGAAAGAGAGAGCTGGAGAGAGAGAGAGCTGGAGAGAGAGAGAGCTGGAGAGAGAGAGAGCTAGAGAGAGAGAGAGCTAGAGAGAGAGAGAGCTGGAGAGAGAGAGCTGGAGAGAGCGAGAGAGAGCTAGATAGAGAGAGAGCTAGAGAGGGAGAGAGCGCTGGAGAGAGAGAGCTAGAGAGAGAGAGAGCTGGAGAGAGAGAGCTGGAGAGAGAGAGAGCTGGAGAGAGAGAGCTGGAGAGAGAGAGAGCTGGAGAGAGAGCTAGATAGAGAGAGAGGGAGAGAGCGCTGGAGAGAGAGAGCTAGAGAGAGAGAGAGAGCTGGAGAGAGAGCTGGAGAGAGAGAGCTAGAGAGAGAGAGCTAGAGAGAGAGAGAGCTGGAGAGAGAGCTAGAGAGGGAGAGAGAGAGAGCTGGAGAGAGAGCTAGAGAGAGAGAGAGCTGGAGAGAGAGAGCTAGAGAGGGGGCGAGCTGGAGAGAGAGAGAGCTGGAGAGAGAGCTAGAGAGGGAGAGAGCTGGAGAGCGAGCTAGAGAAAGAGAGCTAGAGAGGGGGAGAGCTGGGGCGAGAGAGAGCTGGAGTGAGAGAGAGCTGGAGAGAGAGAGAGAGCTGGAGAGAAAGAGAGAGAGAGAGCTGGAGAGAGAGCTGGAGAGGGAGAGCTAGAGAGAGAGCTAGAGAGAGAGAGAGCTGGAGAGAGAGCTAGATAGAGAGAGAGAGAGCTGGAGAGAGAGCTAGATAGAGAGAGAGAGAGCTGGAGAGAGAGAGAGAGCTAGAGAGAGAGAGAGCTAGAGAGAGAGAGCTGGAGAGAGAGAGCTAGAGAGGGGGAGAGCTGGAGAGAGAGAGCTGGAGAGAGAGCTAGAGAGGGAGAGAGCTGGAGAGAGAGCTAGAGGGAGAGAGAGCTAGAGAAAGAGAGCTAGAGAGAGAGAGCTGGAGAGAGAGAGCTGGAGAGAGAGAGAGCTGGAGAGAGAGAGCTGGTGAGAGAGAGAGCTAGAAAGAGAGAGCTAGAGATGGAGAGAGCTGGAGAGAGAGAGAGAGAGAGAGAGAGAGCTAGAGAAAGAGAGCTAGAGAGGGGGAGAGCTGGGGCGAGAGAGAGCTGGAGAGAGAGAGAGAGCTGGAGAGAAAGAGAGAGAGAGAGCTGGAGAGAGAGCTGGAGAGGGAGAGCTAGAGAGAGAGAGAGCGAGAGAGAGAGC